>NC_037592.1:33014950-33310496 GCF_003073045.1 Pomacea canaliculata | reverse complement strand
CCAAACGCGGGCAGGTCAGGAGGCTTCGTCCCATGTGAGATGAGCTGCAGCACCTGGGCCATTGTTGCAGTGCTAAGCGGACCTCCTTATGGATGTCACTGCGCTGCTCCAGGGCAGCAGGAATCTGTTCCTGCAGGTAGAAGGCATTCCGGAGAGTAAAAGGCTGAGAGGGGAAGATTGACCTCAGTAACGTCCCCTGAGCCATATTCTCTTTCTTCATTACTTTGCTTAAAAACTCGAAAAAAAAGAGAGCTGGTTCCAGCAGTTAAGTAGCCAAGTGTCCAGGTAGTCTTACGGCAAGGGCATTATGACGGCGTCATCGCATATATTTCGTGGTTGACTTCCTGGGTTGTGGTGACAAGCTGGAATGACCATGGCAAGTACTGGAGGACCCTCTTGCATGCGGAGGTGAGGTTGTAGACTCTTGTCCTGTGGCTGATGTGCGACCCCTTCTTCAGTATGTTTCAGGTCTCACTGCTATCCCGCACTGACTGGGCTTTTCTCCATACGAACCAGGCAGGAGCAGGAGTCTGTCAGTGTCAAGACTGGCAGCCTTTTCTGCCTGACTAGGTTCTAGAAGAGACGTGAGTATTAGGTCCCAGCACTCTGGCATTATTTCTTGAATCACACCTTTTGGACCAGTGTGCTTCATCTCCCTCAAGTAAAGCAGGCTTCTGCTTGGCAAACCAGGATCGAAGGGCAGTACAGACGAGAATTGCGTCGCCAAGTGAGGCCGCTCACCAAGCGCCTGTATGCAAAATGTGTATAACTTTATCTCTCATTGTCTTATGGTCACGTCATCTGGTACAGTCAAAGAAGAAATACTGTCCTGTTTGCACTGACTCCTGGTTGGCTTTTCATGTGTTTGTTTGCTTTGATGTAAGTGGCTGTGATTTGTATTCCTGTGAGCAGCCCCACTGTTTGCTCTCAGGCTTTATAAATCACAGTTACTTCTATTATTGTTAAAAGTTTTTTAAAACACAAATAGAAAGCATCTCTAGTTCAGGATTAGTAAATCGTACTGGAAATGGACAGAAAGTGGTTGGATAAATATGACAGATTTAGGTTATCCCCCATCCACAAATCAAGAAATGTGCATAAACTGTTTGTGTGTACCTACCCAGGGAACTAAACTTAAGAGCTGTAGTTCTGGATCTGTAAATAGCTGTACCATCCACCGAACAACAGAAGATCTGATTCCAGAGTTTAATTCAGTTTCCGGAAGTTAAGTGGCCTGAGATCGAATAAAACTACAGACCTGTAGTTCCTGCAACAGAAATTAATTATAATCATGATTCTGTCACATTGATTAAGTATTAAGTTTTGACAAATATACTTAGGATACAGACTATTTTCAAATTACACTATAGTAAGTAAATTATCTTTCATATGGTAACATGAATCTCCGAAATATAGAAAACACAAGGAGGAACCAAATAGCCAAGGAACTGAGCTGAGATACTGCAAAAGGAAGATAAGCAGGAGTGTGTGAAAATGACTAACATTAGAAAAGTTGTTAGGGAAAATGCTTTACGGCAAAGGTGCGTTTTCAGTCCACGTTTAAAGGATTCAATAGTGGTAGCATGGCCGATATGAAAGAGAGAGAGCTTTCAGTGTTTGTGCACATACTGTAAATAACTATATAACCAATAAACAAATCACACTGCAGTTATTGCAGAAAATTTATGAAGTTCAAGATTGTGTGACCTATGTAATATGGGGAGTTGATGGTCAAGCAGCAATGTTCAGACTGAAAAAAAAAAAAGAAAGGCAAAAGTTTAGTTGTAATGTAATCATATGAAGCCCATGATTTAAGGAGTCCTTTTACTTACTATATAAGAGACATTTCCGGCTTGTTCTGGGCTTTGGTGAAAAATGTAAAATGGAGCTCCAACTGGCAGTGATGGATGGTCATTCTGATAAAAGTTTCCGTGGTGGTGTGTGCTGGTAAAAGGAGAAATGTCAGGAGCATTCTCCATAATTTTTTGTTGAAGCCAAACCCACTCATAGTCATAGATGCCACTTTCGCTGTCTATTGCGACCAGTTCAGGTTACAGCTGGGTATACAAAATGATTAAAGTTATTGATATGATAAACCATGATGTAAAAAAAGATTTTATATTTATATAGTAGCATGGAAGGGGCTGACACACACAAATGTAGGTGTATAAACAGAGCTAAAGAAACACATATACCCAGTGGGTAGTAGCTGAAGGTACCTGACCACCTTGTGACTCAGTGGCCTAAGGCAAACTCTGAGACAGAGAGAGACATATGTTCTAGAAAATTTGGGGGTATGAGGAATCATAGATTGGGGTGGCAAGTGAATTAGTGAACGAGCGCAAAGGAGAGTTCTGAGATGGGAGCTTTATCTCACTAATTAGAGAAAGCAGAATTTATATTTCCCTATTGCTGGAATAATCAAGCGGCGCAGATATAAACATTTGAGCCCAATTATATGGTGAGCACTTACTAACAAAACATTTATAACCACAGATGTAGAATGGTGAACTTTCACAAAGACTGACATTTAAAAAAAAAAACATTAGATCTAACAAAAACACCAGATTTATCAGCAAGACAGATATCTCTCAAAAGTTCTTTTCAATTAAATAGTTTTTAAAAAGGAAGTGCTGCATTATCATAATAATTGACCAACTTACATGGTGATCCTTGCTTAGTAGAATGTTGAGTAAATTGCTCTCAAAAGCCTGATACTGACAGCTTCAGATGCTTGGACAGGGGACATTATTGGACTCCAAGGAAAAAACTCTAGATTCAGTCCTGTGTGGGCTTTAGTTGCTGTTGACCAAGTAGCAGAATCTAGAAATGGTTCGTTTTTACTACATACAAACTCAGTGTGTACATGAATTAATGTGTTGCAAAGTCATGTAGTAACATGTTAAGAGGTTCAATAAATCATGCAGCATATTTTGATATTTAACTTTTCACAGTAAAGTGTTACCTCCAAAGAAGACAAATATAACTGATCTTCTGTCATATTCTGCTTTTAAGGAACTCACATGCATGCCTGGTTTGGGTTTTCTACAAGCCTTATCGTCGGTCAGACGTCACCAGCCATATACGATTGTCTGATGCTCGGATCAAGCCAGGCTGCAATGTTAAGCCCCAGCCACATACGTGGGACACTTTTGGGGCTAGTCTGGTCAACAGTAACACCATCTGAAAAACACACAGGTGAGCTGGGCTCAATGGCACTGTTGAAACGTAAACAGTGATGTAAAAGGTTCCATCAGCTGGGCATCCAGTTGCTGCTGGGTTTCATAAGTCATGACACCTGCACAGCAAATATATAAATGCTGACAAAAATTTGTTCCTTTCTTTCTTCAAAGTACACAAATGAAAGTATTCCTTATACATTATTATTACTTTGTTCAAATCAGTAAGATGGCTGCATTGAGTAATTATGAATATTTATACGTCGCTTCTGAAAGCTAGTGGCTGGAGAGACAAAGATAACCAATTGGTTTTGACACTGAACTCCTGTCAGCCTACATGATTACAATTAACCTGCACCAGCATGTAATATGGATTTTAAGATTCTGATGAGAAGTTGCTTGTATCTTATGAAATGAGTTCATGCAAAATGAAGGTTTACTCTGGTGTCTTGTGTTGTTGTGTCCAAACACACTGCTGTTGAACACGAGGTGTGAAATGCATACTCGGTTAGGAACTTGATCCCACTCTCTTCTGTCAAAAAAATCTGACCAGTATGCATGTAGTGTCCTGCTGTACTGACTAGTCCACTTTCAGGGGAATCTGCGTATTCCATCATTCACAAACACCTGGATGTGGGGGACTTGCGTCTAGCGTTATCTAATAATGATAAAAGTGAGAAGGCACTGCTGAATTGCGGTAAAAATTTTACTTGAAATAATCAAGTTTCATAATACATTGTCATTTATTGGTAGATCCCTTACCCCATTTATTGCACATCAAATAGCCTTGTTGATCTTATACATTTCATTTTCTCTCTCATTCCCTTTCACAATTTTGTCATCCATCTCTTTATCTCTCTTTGTCTTTTTGTCCTTTATTTGCTGTTGATTCATCTAGTAGGAACTGAACCTGTTTTCTGATGGTGGTGGAAGCTTGGCGTGATTAACAACTGTCCTCATATAGATAATCCTTCATGAACACCAACACTGCCATTGCTGAAAAGGCCACCATGCCCAAGACTGACGGTCCACAATGACAGGCTTCACTTTGAAATGCCGATAAGCATACCAAACAGGCCCGTGCAAGTAAACAGTTTGCACACGAGCAGTAACTTCCATAGCGTGTCTGACATGTTGAAGAGTCTAGAGAGAAAAGCACAGTGGTTAATGAAAAACTGAAACTGAAAGAGTAAACTTGTATACCCTTTACATAAAATTCATTACTCATTGTAGAAACAGGTACCTGGGAAAACAAGAAATAGATAAATTAGTGTGAAGTATGGATAGGACGAGACTTCGCACTATATACACTTGCATGCATCACTATGATACTCTTGAAGCTACCGAGCATAGAAAACATACAGAATCCATATAAAGTAGATGAACCCATTTACTTCCCAATGGACCCTACAGAAAACATGCCATTAATTGCTTTTTTGAACGCATTATGGGAAGGATGTAGAGTTTTAGAAATGTAAGCGTGCCTTCCAGTAGTGAAATGCCTCTGCTCCTGTCCTTGAGAAATGTCAGAAACAGCTACAGTTGCAGGACAGGGCCTGTAGGAAAGTATAATAAAATCATCAAAAGTAGAATGCAAAGCCTCTCCCTCTTGCAGCTTTGGCAATCATCCGTCTTTTGCAGTATATGGACACAGTTTGGAATTGCCAGTCCACTTACAGCACAAACACGATACTATATAGTATAACTTTCAAAAAGTTACTTGAAAGCACAATTTTCCAAAATGTCTAACAAATTGACTTCTATTGATATGTGTGTGGTGATGTGCATGGTGAATAGCTTGAAGCTAGAACCATGCAATATAAAATATATACTGCAATAGGCTCACAAAACATTAAAGTATATTTTCAATAGTATCACACCTAATTTTCGGACTTTAGATTGGATGAATATTACCCACGAGGTTATTTGAAATCAAAGATAACCCAGCCTGCAGTCGTAGGCTGGTGGTAGGTGATAGTCCACAACAGGTTAGCCATTCCTGTACATGGCTGGTGGAGTGTCATAATCAAATTCTAAGCAATGCACCTGGTAGGTGCACATTAGACTGTGTGTTAAACATTATGTCCCGTCAAGGCATGAGGATTCTGTTACAATGTTATCCTAAACGATGGTAGATTACTAACAATCATATGACTATGGTAAACTACTAAAAGCCTATGCCAAAAGGTAAATTACTAAGGCTACCACCACAATTTAACTATTGTATTTTTTTAAAGTTTCTTTCACTTCAAATGAATTGCCATGACATCAAACTTCACATTGTTTTGTTATTTTCAAATACATTTATTTCCATTTATGAAATGAATTTAATGTCAAGAAAAAAAGCATTGTTGAAATGCTGAGGAGTTTAAAGTGGCAGAGAAACTGATATGTTTTCCTACTGTGGCCATCTTTCCTCCTGAAACACCTTACGCCCCCTTAGCCTCACTACATAATTTTATTATTATTACATACTATTATTGCCACTCAGCCTAACAGGATCTATTGCCTTATGATGATCGATGTGGAGAAGGATTAAGATGGGTAGGACACTAGAGTGTTTGTGTAAACTATGCACTTACATTAGTCTCCCTTGTGGTGATACATTTTCTACTCCATGCACAATGTTCTGACCTTGTAGTTGTCCACTAGCTGCCACTGGACACTGTACAGCCCACTGTGTCATCGTAAGCCAGCCCATTCTATCTGTGAAGAAAATGACCAGTAAAGAATTAGAACAAGACATCAAGAAATGTATTTTATTCACATAATTACAATGTTGCATAAACTAATTAATCTAGTTCATGCCTTTCACCAATCTTGTGTGACTTGCAATGAGGAGAGGTAGTGTGGTCCTACCACCAACCTTTGTTAGCAGATATTTCTTAGAAATGACTGGTTTTAATGTATTAAGAAAAAAATATGATGACTTGTCACATACTAATGACTTAATAATAACTCTAAAGAGAGGACTATGAAGACCTTACGTTCATTGTTGAGCTCCTCAAGACCATGGACACTGATGTCTCAAAGTTGTCCTTGGTCAGCCACAGATTTATGATGACTGGAGGCGAACTGTCCACATGTACTGTTAGAGTCTCTTCATAGTAGTTCCTTCTCGGATGCTATGCTCTCACCCAGAATGTCAGACTTGGCCATCCACAACATTTGCCTACAAACAGTTCACTCTTATCTGGAAAGCCAATTTTCCTAACTGCTTCTGTATTCAGCAAGGCTATGTAAATATAAAGAGATGGACAAACAGAAAACTTACCAAACTGATCCAGACTCAAGTATAACCAACAACAACAACACTAAACTACACTTCTCTAGGGGTGAAATTTTCGTGGATAAAGCAAAGTTAAAATGAATGCTTATTCAGCCACTAAACAACACTCTTCCTCTTGTCTTCTTCTTCTTGTTCCTCAATCGCCCCCAGTGAGTGTAGGGCCGCGATATTCTCATCCGCGCCATAGGATCTGGTTTTGGGGCGTCCTCTCCAGTTGGACCATGTCATGCCAGCTGTCTCTGCCTCGCTGTGGACTGACCTCCTCCATGTCTGTCTGGTCTCCCAACACTGACCTCCCTGGGTTCCAGCCAAAGCTTGTCTGTTAAACTGTCGGCCGCTTTCACAAGGTGTGACGGATCCAGCCCCACGATCCGCATTCTTGAGTGCTGTTTGGCTGGCACGTTTGGTGGTTCCCTCCACAGGTATGTATTGGAGATCTTCTCGAGTTATGTGAGGATGTGGCGTATAGAACAACACTCAGTAAATCGCAGTAAATAATGAAGTCAAACAAAGCAGAATATACATATCTTTATAACTAAAATAACTCAGAAAACAAGAAATAACACACCTTTATTTTTTGTCATGGCCAGTCCTAGTTCCGACTAAAGCAGTATTAGATGGTGTCCGTCTGAGTTGTCCCTCCTTTTGCATCTACTGCCCAAGCAGTTGTAAATTTGACAATACCTGAAAAATATTTCTCAAGTAAATTTAAGTTTATCAATCAAATAAAAAAATATGTCTTTTCTGGTAGACACATAACTTTCTACACTTGAGGACAACATTAGCATCAGCGCCACTGTAATTAAGTTACAAGGATGAGTGTTCACAAGTTTTTGAAAAGTCTTAAAATAGCTTCCACTCTGTAAAGCTCAAGAACTAAATTATATATAGATTTAAAACAGAAATTGTTAATGTAGCTCAGGCTTCTCATTTTTCTCATATACACACATGTACATACAGAGCCTAAGGTGTTATGTTTCAAGCGTTTGAAATAGCTAACCTAAAGTGGTTTTGAATGGCTGCTACAGTCCTGTGTCCTTCAGAGTCATCATTGCGCTCTCAACATCAGGTTCTGAAAAACAGCTGCCAGAAGATTTTGGGTGTAGTGGAATACATTGGTGTACCTCCCACCCATGACAGAGTTACATCTCCCTCCCTGTGCTGCCAGGTGACGGATGTGACCTGTGCTGCAGAGTCGTCACACGCAAAACTGAGGGACTGTGTACTGATGTAGGAAGATGAATCGTAAAGAAAAGCTCCGGCAGATTGTAGTTTCCCAGCTTGGTCCAGCGCTGACAGGACATGGAATACATTCCAGGGCTTGTTACAGAAAAGCTGGTACTTCCCTCAAAAGATCAGAAATACTTGACCTCACATATGTTAAGAACAAGTTAACGCAGCCGACAAAGCAGACATGAATTTGCATGTGCACTTTTTTTTTTCAATAGATTCATTGTTGACTTTTTTTTTTTTTTCCATCTTTTAGTAACACAGCACAAAAGTAAAGAGATGGTCTTAAAACCATAACAAGTTATAATTTTCTCATTAAAATTACATAAGTAATGATTGGACATACATTTCCTATCTCAGCAACTGTAACACAGTAGAATGAAGTGTAATGTTTTGGAGTGTCTGACATTGTTAAATTCAGAAATTCTTCAAGAACTAATGATTAACAAAGCTTTCTAAACACGAAATGGAATGAAGCATTTGATTCTTCTGACAACATTCTAATAAGGGAAAGAACTTGCCAGATGATGTCCATTTAAAAAGCAAAGCTTTTCAATCACTCACGAATGTGCATCACTCCAAGTGAGGAGGCAAGAGTTGCTATTTATACCAACATTTGGTATGCTCTGTAACCCGCTCTAATCACTCAGCGGGTCACCATAGCTGGCCAAGGTGCAGGATGGTGAGTATAGAGTGAGAGAAACAAATGCTCCTTACAGCTTTCAAGAATCTTTTGTTCAAGATAACGCAGAAATAGAAGAAAGCAAAAAAAAAAAGTGACATTGCTTCCCTTCTAAAAGCAATACTCACCAGATCCCAGTACTTGTTGACAGTGCCGGTGCAAGTAGTAAGAGTTTTGTGCTGGAGTGCAGTTCCTATATAATCCAGCTCATACACCTGGAATATGTATCTGGTTCACTCCAGCATCGTCATCTTTCCAGCCACTCCACAGAATATTTTGTCTGCTCTAAATTATGGGAAAACAATTCTGCATGACATGGTTGTTAGAGAGACTTTTAAGCACCTTCTTCATCTGAGAACTCAAAACAGTTCTAATAGAAAAACATTTTTGTTGATATATATCGTAAAACTAAAGTGTTTTATTATTAAGTGAAAAAAATTATAAATTACTATAAATTTGGCATAATAATAATATTAACAACAATCAAAGCACTTACATTAGTGCATTTCACATTTGATATCTTTAAAATAAACTGAACAGATTTCTAAAATAACATACTATTTATTAAAATGAGATGTTAAAGTGGTATTTACTGGCCTAAATCCCTATCAAGTTCTCATCAAAATAAATATTATTATTCAGATAATGAGCATTTACACACCATGGCACATTAGACGAAAGAGTATATCTCTCGCCCTCTTTTATTTTTAGTATTAAATGAAAATGGATGTGCAATTTGAAAGTACCAAACTATTTCCAATTGTAACTCACAGATTTTGTGATCTCTTCGACTGTTAACATGAGAGTCTGCACATCAGATGCTATATTGCAGTGGTACGGCAGCAATGGTATGCAAAATGACCTAGACAGGAAGACAGATGAATAGTTTTTTTTTTATTCACATGAATAAGCATTTGAAGAAAATGGAAGCAACACTGTCCATTAAATGTTGAACATTAATCAGCCAGAAATTTACTACTTATTAAATTTTACTTTTGTCCTTTGTGATCAGCCATTGCTGTCAGCGATGGATGGATGGGGGCTAAATAAAGTTGGGGTAAACTATTAGTTTATAGTAGTCACTTCATTGTATATACTGGTATACCACAAATTGCATTATTACTTTATACAACAAAAAATCTCACCTGAAACTGATGGGTTTTGGTGTTACCATTGAAATAATGTGTTTCTATTACTCTTGTCTCTTGTTTTTCAACCTTGACAACCCCTCCCACATCTGGCATGGAAGAAAATTCTAGCCTGAAATAAAGTAACCATACAGTTTTACTCAAAGAAGAACTACGAATAATGTAGCAGGTCTATTTCTGCAATGGTGCAAGAGGGACATTTAGAGTGTTAGCATATTTCACACAGGAATTCAACGAATATTGGATGTACTATGTTATTTTATGTATGGTTTATTTCATCGAGCATGTTATACATTGCAAATAGTACTCATATGTCCATACATCTTCATTATAGAACAAAGTAAATGGAAGAGGGCAAGTCCGATTAAAGTAATGAATAAACAGCAGCGTATTACTAGTCTGTTATTGCATTTGCTGATGTTTTTAAGCCACTAAGCCATAATACTGAATCTGGTGACATTGTTTCAATAAAAAATCTCACTGTAAAACTTTGAATTCACTATTGTAAACAAAATGGGACTATTACCTGGGGGACTCCTCATTGTTTCTTACTACAGTAACAAGCATTCATAGACCATAAGGTGAAGACAAAAGGTAACAAGAAGCTACGTGATTCAATGTTAGTGGAAAGCTATCCATAGGGCGCATGTTTATATATAAGCCCTCTGTCTATCGTTTACCAGATAGTGTAAACTGTATTTTTACTGACAGTCATGCCATGTTGAAAAGGCACTGTTAAGAGAGCCAGGAGATTATAGGGGGCATACTCGGCTGGGTTTGGCATGTTGCACTGCAGGTGAAGACTTCACGGTTGGGTCTATCTCGACTATAGCCTCAAGTGCGTTCATAAAACCTGAGTGTAGTACCTACACAGGGGATCAAAGCTGAAAGAGATGTTACTTACTAACTTATCAAAATATTTTTATCAAGAGTTTCGGAAAGAGTAAAGATAACTCGAAAGGCCAAGCAAAGACAAAGTTCTGAGATAAGCAAAAAGCTGACAAAGTTAGGAGAAGAGATAAAAAAGTTTACATTTTGGAAGTCTAAAACAAACAGACAAATACAAAGGAGTTCAGATTATTCAAAAAATAAAATGGGCATTACTATTCAAGTACAAGGAGCATAAAATCATAACTTGCAACTATTTAACATTAAGAGACTATTCGTATCCTAGAGAAATGACTATTTAAACAGTCTAGACAGATGAACTTGACTCTGGCTGGATAAGTAGATACAGAAGGCGGGAAGCGGAGAATACAAGGAGTGAGAAGTTGAAAGGGAGAGGATGCAAGAGCGAGCTGAGCCGTGTAGGACAGACAGTGAAACTTCTATGTGTGTAAATAAGTATATGTACACACGTTCATCCAAAATTGATTGGTATTGGAGAGAGAAGATACAACAGAGACAAAATTACACTTCAAGAACAATTAAAAACATAAATTTACAAATGTCTAGTTTATATAATATACACTCAGCCTACCCCTGTTTAGATCAGTTGTGTCTTTCCTCCAGTGACCCCACCTTAGCATCTGTGATGTAGTTATGGTAGCTAGGTAGTTGGACGAAACTGGCCATCCCATCGGTAGAAGATGTTTGCAGGAAGTACAATATTTGTCCAAGACATCATTCTGAGCAGCAGATGGTCCTGAATTTATATCTAATGGTGCAGTCACAACAGACCATCCACGCAGTTAGCTTTAGCCATTGTAGACGATGTCAGCCTCAGACACAACTGCAAAAAATTTTTTTAATCCTTCAGACCTTTTCTTTATCCGTTTTTAAGTGATTTTTTATACATTACTGATTAGCCTGATTTACCATTATAATATTCTCTCTTCATTCTATTGAATGTTGTTATGTAATTTATATATAGTTTAGCTGTGTTGTTCTTTATCAGTGGCGTAGGAAGATGTTCTGTGTTGGGGCAACTCGCCTGTGACAGTGAGGGCGTTCGCACTCGCACATTACGTAAAAAGGATGGGGGGTGGGTACTGCACGCACGCACGCACACAGTATCACAACACGCTGCTTTATTGTTAAAAGGCATAGCAGCATTAAATAAAGAAAAAACAAATTAAAGAATGACTCCCCGGCTAACGCATTCACAAGAAATGTGATAACGTTATAATTATATAAATCATATTAATCAAGGTTGGCAAGTCAGTGTGCCAAAAAACTGCGTCTTCGGTGATTTCTATTAATGAAACTCCATTGCATCTCGTCCAGATTAGCAGATCAACCCTCTCTTTAAATACCGCATAATGAGACAGTTATCAGCGCGTTTGTGTCATGGAACTTCTCAGGGTATGTTTTTGTTGTTTTTAAGGAAGAAAAACTGCTTGGAAAAACAAAGGTAAAGATTAATTAAGCCTACTCACCAACGGCTTCGTGACACGCTTTGTTCTATCTCACAACAAACGGGAGAAAATACGCGTGGTGCTGGAACCCTCTTCTAGACACCACGCCAGTTCCAGCGACAGTACACACAGCACGGGGCAAACCCCCGACTACTGCCAGAGACGGGCACAGGTCTCTCCACAACCGCAAAAAACTCCTCTTCGCCCCGCCGTCCTCCCAGTCCTGTGTGGCAGGGTTCTATAGGGCTCGAGAACCTCCAGAACCTTTCCCCTACCCACAGGGCCCAGCGTCCGCGAGATCAAACACGTTACAAAGAAGACACAGCCCTATACCTGAACTTGGTGTCCGCACACCCTGGGAAAATAGGCCCCATCCACCCCAAAAGAGAATCAAAGAGACCAGAGAGGAAGGACGCAGGCTTACCCTATAATTTAAGGGCCATAAAACTGCAGACCACCGTGGCCAGGGGACGAAACTAGGGTGGGAATGGCCGCAGGGCCACCTTCATCGCTCCGCTACCCGACGGTGCTGAGCCAGCGATGCGACACGTTCTATGGCCATCTACCAAACACGGACACATATATACAAACCAAACAGTATAAAACAGATACGTATGTTGAGTACCAGCCACAGTCGTTGATGATAAAAGAGTGCCTTGTGTAGTTTAAAAATGTTACTTATGCACTTCCCCCTGAGTCGTAGATTGCAATAAATACCCAGTCTCTCTGTCTCTAAAGAAAACTACCCAATATAGGGACTCAGAGTCTTTGCCTTACTTAGGTGAAGTCAAGCCGTCAATTCGCACTAAACCGTTGGTGTCTAGTAAGATGGAAGTCCTCGTGCTTCGCTAGCTTTTCACAAAGTGTAAGGGTTCCTGTCTGATTGGCAAGACTCACTGGGGTATTGGTATGCAACTAATTCGTTACTGGCTTTGTGTTCCCGATGGCCAGTGCGGCCCCTTCGGTTGTAAGCGATAGCAGATAATTTTAGGGTGACAGCGAGTGGGTGGGGGATGTTTTATGTTGGTCAAACGAAAACCGCCAAAGAAAAGGCGTCGCATTATGGGGCAGGGGGAGGGAGACCACACTCAATGTACCGATGTACTGTCCGGCTGCTTTCTTCGCTCAGGCTTCAACACAGCCTGCAATTAGCATGGCAAACAATACCAACGGACTGTCCCCGATCTGATCGTCAGAGGTGCTAGAGCCTCCACTTGCCTCAGGGCCCGCTTTTGTGACGGTGATGACCGTCTCCTCTCTACGTTCTCCTACCTTTCTTCAGTTCTTTGCTCTTTGTGAGGAATTACGTCTCAAATATTGGGGGGGGCAAAAGGATATTCCTGCCCCCCCCCTGTATTTTCCTTGGGGGGGCGGCTGCCCCCGCTGCCCCCCTGGTTCCTACGCCACTGTTTATGTATAAATACCTACTTGCAATTTAAGTTAAGCTCTGCAAAACATCCACATCAAAATCTGATACATGAAATATGTTTGTTGGATTGAACAGAAAATGTTTTCCTCTCTTGGTGATTTTGATGATGACATTTTTTCAGGTGGGTCAGTAGAATAAAGTGGTGAAATAATCTTTGACAGCCATCAATAGGTAAGCATGTGCCATGTCTAGAGGGGAAATTCATAAGCCAAACATAATTTCTCAAATCATGATTCATAATCCATGCCATGTCAATGACAGCTATATAGCAACCACAACACCATCTGAACACTGTCTTAATACAGCACAGGTGTGTACCTCCACCTTCCTAACCCTTGATAAAATAAAATCTGCAGGTGTTCTACTTAGATAGATAGCCTGTCACTATATATATATGTCAAAACAATGTTACAACTCTGTCACATTTTCACACCTAAATGTGGTAGACAGGTAGAGGATGGCAAAGATGCCAGCTGAAGGCCTATTGGTCGGTAGCGGGGACAGGTAGCACTGAATGGTGCGCAGGTTTGTTTTGGGTCCAGGGGGGTATGGAGGGGACCGCGAGAGAAGGAAGACGCGGCACCCAGCCCAACAACCCTCTAGGTCGTCTAGGACCTAGGTGGACACAGCAGCACATCCAGCTCTGCCGTCCTGTATGGCCGGCTATCCATGATCACGGGGGATATAAAAGGGAGGACGAGAAGTCAAGGAGGGGAATAATTACCATACCAGATACTAAAATAACCCATCAGAACGCCCAACCCTCTAGAATTAACACTAGAAAGACTCATTGAAATCAGCATCACTCACTAACAGAAGTGAGAGATATATGACTCCCTGATGATGATAGTGACACCAGGAGTGACAACTGAGGGATAGCATCATTGTAATGATAAGAGTTATCCCGGGGGGGACATCCGGGGCTTTATGTTCAGTTATTATTGGTGTGAAGGTTGGCGAGTAGCCATATTGTCTTTTAGAAGAATAAACACGGTTGTCATCAAATCGACAGTGTCTTGTGTTGGTCGGCTGAGAGCTCGCAGCACGATACATATATATTGTTCTCGACTGCCTGGATTCTCATCTCTTTATTGACGAGCAGAATCAATCTGCAAAGCAGAATCGGTACTACAAGGGACTTAAATAGATTGTACATAGTAAACCCGATGCTATGACTGTACGAGATATGTTCTTGTAGATATTGGTTCGCCATTGCCAATGACCACAACTTTGCTCTTTGCGATGCTAGTCTCCATTCCTATGCATTGCAACTGTTTGTCAGTCTGTTCGAAAGGTAGTGCACTTTAATTCCTATTAGTGTCTCTATTAGATCGATGCTGTCTGCAAAGTGTAGGTTGCAAAATCGGCCCTTCTCCCATGGAAATGGAAGTGTGATGGCCGTGGGTTGAAACACAGCCTGTTCCCCAAAAAGACGTTGAACACCACAGGTGATGAGGACACCCTTGGCGAACTCCTGCTATTGTGTGAAAGCAAGCTTGATCCTCTTTGGTCATCTCCTTCTGCTCTTATACAATGACATCTTATACAACTGCTAAAACGAGGCATGAGACAAGAATGCTTCCGGTTTATTCACATTCTTTATTACGGCTCGCCGAGACGAACAGCGGATCACTTCGCAATAGGCTAAGCGTTGGTCTCGGCGAGGGCGAGGGCGCTTGGAGCAAACATCATTGCGAAAATTGTGTGGTTACAGGTCTTTCAAAAGATTTGTGTACTGAACTGTACTGTAAGATATTCTGTGAATTGGCTGTCAAAAATATTTGTGAACTGAAGTTGTTCTGTGAAAATATATCTGTGGACTACATTGAGTGGGGAAAAATATATTTGTCGACTAGACTATATGACTGAAGGAGAAAAGTGAACAAATCAAGATTCAACAATGGATATATGTCCGTGGACCTACAACCACGTCGTCATACGAGTCGGTAAAGATAAGTTTGTATGTTTTTTTTTAATATACGGAAGAGGCCTCCGGGACTGCTCTGTTGAACACATGAGTCAACTGATTAATGCATTCAACTTGCCCTAGCAAATTTAATTAGCAGCCAAATGATTACGGGGAAAGCAAGAGGGAACCGTAAGGTCAATCAAACAAGTACCTCATACAAGCTATGGACTAGTCGTCCTTATAGCTCAGCTGGTGACGGTGGTAGAGGTACTGAAAATTATATATTTAGGAAATCTGAACAACTGCTCCACGTGGATGAGTGAGAGCTCGATTTCTGGAATATTTTAAGCCGAAGGTAGCGAAGTTTACTGTCACAAAGGGGACTGCAAGCCCACATATAACGGTGAACTTTTTTACTAACGCTCTTTTGTCCGATTATTCTCCGCTGTTTGTTTGGTTTTTTTTTTTTTTCACAAAATTCTCCAAGTTTTCTGCTAAGAGTTAGTCATGCAGTCATTATCTCAACTAAATAGGATATAACTCCATTTTCTCAAATAGTTATGGTCTCCTACCTTATTTTTTATTATTGTTTATTGTATCTGTAATGCCAGATGAGATAACTTACTATTTTGACAGTGCAGTCCCTCAAAGCCGCTTGAACATGTGCAGCTGCTAGCGAGTTCTGTGGGACAGCTGCCTGGATAACAGCGGGTGCTGTCAAAGCGCCATGAACAAGCCTCTGAAAGATAAATGTTACAGTTATTGTTAGTAACTGAAGTTCAAAATATGCCTAAAATACTATTTTTCGGGACAGCGTGGTAGATGATCTCTCGTTTATTCCTCTTCATTTTTGTAAGAAAAGTTACATTTGTGAGGCCACAAAAGAAAACTAAGGACTCGCAGCCATTTTTAATCAATCCAAATGAGAACTTAGTTAAGTTTCTTAATGTTTATCTGAGCACACATTTTTTTCTGTTTTAATAAAATAATCTATGAGCACCCTAACAGCACAGAGAAATCAAGCATTTACAAACTGTGATAAGTTTACTAGCTTCATTTACATTTATGAAGTCATACAGAGGTGGTTGAGTAAGTAGGGAATTTACCATCCACTCATTTGGTACAATGTTCACCCATTCTTTCCGCAGTAGACAGATAATCGCTTTTGATAATTTTACTGTTTTACGAGAGACATATAAGCGTTCCCAAGTGGACAGATTAAAATCCAGTCTAAAGAGCTTACTGTTACAAGCCCTGTTGTCAGAAGATGGCACATAGGCTCTGTAACCCTCCCGTTCCTGTACTGTCCCCTCACACCTGGAGCACACCCGATTTGTTGCGGTGGTGCAAGTCTCTAAGTTACAGTTTGAAATAGCCGTGCACACTGCACACCAAGGTTAAAGCATGTTTAGGATGAGCAACAGTGCAAAATTCAATGAAGTGTGAACATAGAATATGTTATAACAGAAATCTCTTTCCTTCAAGGGTATATATAGCTGTTACACTTTCTACTAATTTGATCAGCAGTTTAACAGTGCAACCAATCAAATTTGCATTTCCTTGAGTTATCAGTGCATTATTCCTCCTGTCAGTAAGCTAAAGGTAACATTTTGGGAAAAAAATCCCATTTAATACCTTCGAGAAGAACACATAAATACACATTTGAACACTTTTGATATTTGTATTTAAAAGAAATTCCTACTTGAACAAACAGGTCCTCCACTGTAAAATCCTGCCTTTGTGCATGTACAGCTATTTGGACTGTTACAGGAGCCATCTGGGTAGTACTGGATGGTACCATCAGTATAAATGATGTGTGAATCACCAATGCGAGTATTACAAGCTCCATTTAAATTTGTCAGACCATTGCATAAAGCTGAAATAGAAATGTCAAACATAAAAGTGGACATTGTGCACAGAAGGAAAAAAAAAAGAGTGGGACTCTACAATTTGAAATCATTGTTAAATGCACAGCAACAAAAAAGTTCTATTCCAAGATTTTTCTTTCTCTCTTTCTCTCTTTCCTCTCTCTCTCTCACACACACACGCACACAAACATGCATGTGCAAACACACCCTCCCTCTCACATTTAAACACACTTGCCTGCACATATGCACAACACACTACCTCACTTTCACATTTTTCTCCTTCTTTCACATATATTCACATGCATACAGGAAGATTCTGTAAAGACCTTTCATGATCTACAGTAGATATACCATTACTGTTGTAGCACTCTAGAAGTGTACTGAGTATGTAATTGTTGTTGTAAGGTCTGCGTCGAGTGACGCTGTCCTATTTCCCACGCTGGCTGCGTCCGTAGGTAGCCAACCTTGAACTGTCCAACCGCGACCACTGCCCTTTCCCACGCTGGTTGAGTTTAGGGTAGCCGACCTTGAACTGCCCACCCCCCGGCCACTGGTCTATTGTTACACCCGCCTGAGAACTTGGGTGGAAACAATGACCAGACAGGGCGAGGGGGGCAGGGGATGGAGGGATCGACATTCTAGAATGTTCCGAGGGTAGGGAAATAAGTAGCGGGGCGGACAGTGGCTTGGATGCTGTTGAGATTCGAGAGAGAGAGAGGAGGTGTAGTGAATCGAAACCTCCGGGCGTACCTAAACGTATGGGTATTGTCTGCGCATGCGCACGAAGCGAAACTTCACTACCGCCTGGTAGTTTTACTTGAAATAAAAGTAAAGGACGAAACATTACTGGACATACTAAATAAAATGGCATTGCAAAAGCAAAATTATACAACTCACAATATGCTTTGAGCTGGTTTTTGATAAATAAACATCCGATGGATTAGTAAATATTTTCTTGGGTTTATTTATCAAAAACTGTGACATAAGGCAAGTGTTGGCCTTATTCCTAAAATGAACAATCCGTAAAAGGTTTAGTTCCGGTTAAGAGATTTAAATATACTTGGGCGGGAGCCGACATGAAGCTGTCTCTTGTGTGTTTTCTAACTGGACAGTTTAATGAGTGCCACCACTAATACCCACAACCAATAACACAACATGGTGTCAGAAGTGAGCGCAATGTGCTAGCTGTGTGATTTCTCCAGAAACTTTCAGGTGGGCACGTTTTTCTCATTTTGAAATATTGCGTCGTACGTTCGCAAAAGTGACATTTCTCGCAAGATGGCGGAGACACATCAGAGACACACTTCACTGCAAACGTTCCGATTCCCTCAAAGCTGGATTTGTCTTCTAACATTGAAGTAAATTGGAAAAAATTTATTCGTCAGTGGCAGAAACTATGAGGTAGCTACGCGCCTTGATAAGAAGATTCAGCTTATCGTTGTGCAGTTCTATTAGCTTGCATTGGTGAGGACGCACAAGAAATCTATGAAGGATTATCCTTTGCAGAAGGGGAGAACGACAAAGATATCCAGACTGTCATCGACAAGTTCAACGACTTTTGTTTGGTAGCACACATGAAGTGTATGAGAGCTACAAGTTTCATAGGCCGAAACCAAAACAAGGATGAGTCAGTTGATACTTACGTCGCAGTTTTACGCAGTTAGCAAAATCGTGTGATTTCAAAGATGTTGACCGCATGATTCGTGACAGACTTGTGATCGGTGTTCAAGATGACACTATGCGTGAAAAATTGTTGCAGAAGAAAACACTCAAGCTTCCAGAAGCAATAGAAATTTGCAGAGCTCATGAGACGTCCAAGACTCAAGCACACTCGATGTTGGCAAGCAACAGCGAGAGTACAGTTGAGAAAACCATCAACAAGATTCAGAAAGGTCAGCGAAAAGTTCGTTGCGTACGAAGCCAGGCCTTCGGGGAAAACCAGAGACTAAGCCATGCTCTAGATGCGGAAAAGGTTCCCACAACAGAGATGGTTGTCCTGCAAAGAACGCTAAATGGCAGAAAATGTTCCAAGATTGGTCACTACGCTGCAGTCTGTCGCTCTTCAGGTTCTTCTACGATTCACACAGTGGAAGAGGAGAAGAAGACGAAGAGCTTACATGGGTATGATTGTAGGCAGTGTGACAACAGATCCTTGGAAAGTCAGTCTCCTGATGGAAGACACAGAGATTGTAATTTAAGCTTGACACCGGAGCTGATGTTACTGTTGTACCTCAGACCGCAGTTCCAGCAGCCAAGCGACCATTGCAGAAAGTGCGCAAGAAAACTGTATGTCCCAGGTCGTGTTGAGATAGCTGTGGAAGGCATGTTCAAGGCAAAACTGACATACAAGAATGTCTCTACACTGCAAGATGTGTATGTCGTAAAAACACTTGAAGAACCATTGCTAGGTCGACCCCATTACAGCGTTGAAGTTGATTGAGAGAATCAACACAGTTATAGAAGACACGAAAAACAGTACAAGGAAGAATTCCCAAAACTTTTCAGAGGACTAGGAAGTCTACAAGATTCCTTACAGATTCGTCTGAAAGAACAAGCTGTTCCATATGCAGTAGCAGCTCCAAGACGCTTACCTTTGCCCTTGAACAGAAAGTCAAGCAGAATTGGATCAACTCGAAGAACAGAGTGATTCGCACAGTCACCAAGCCCAGTGATTGGTGCGCCCCAATAGTAGTGGTGCCCAAGAGCGACGAGAGAGTCAGAATCTGCGTCGATCTGAGCAAACTAAATGAAGCAGTTCGCAGAGAGAACTACCCGCTACCGTCAACAGATGAACTGTTAGCCAGCTGTCAGGAGCAAAAATGTTCCAAAGCTTGATTGCAAAAAGGGTTTCCATCAACTTCCACTGGATGAAGGAAGTCAGGAGTTTAACAACCTTCATTACACCTTTTGGGAAGGTATGTTATACACGCTTACCCTTCGGGATAAGTTCAGGGCCAGAAGTATTTCAACGACGAATGTCTCAACTTCTGGCGAACCATGAAAATGTGATTTGTGACATTGACGACCTGCTCATTTTCGGTAAGAACAAGCAAGAACATGATCGTTACTTGAAGAAAGTGATGTCGACGCTTCAAGAAAGCGGGCATTACCCTGAACGACGAAAGAAGTGCCAGTTTTGCCAAAGAGAAGATATCCTTTCTCGGCACATCTCACGAAGATGGGATCGCCATCGACCCAGAGAAACTGTCTGCTGTGAAGAATTTTCCCAACCAGAGAACATTTCTGATCTCAGAAGATTGTTAGGGACATGTTAACCACGTTGCGAAGTTTGCAGGCCCTAACCTCGCAAACGACAGCAAACCGCTACGTGACCTGCTCAAGAAAAACATAGAGTGGTGTTGGGACACTGCTCAAGAACCTCGTTTGAGAAGATTAAGAAACAGCTGACTGAAGCTCCAGTGTTGGCACACTATGGTACTGACAAAACGACGTCGTCTCAACAGATGCTTCATCTTTCGGTCTCGGTGCAGTATTACTTCAGAAAACAGTCAGATGTCACCTCAAGCCAGTTTTTCTACGCATCAAGAAGTATGACGGAAACTGAGCGCAGGTACGCGCAAGTGAGCGTGAAGCACTCGCAGTGACTGGGCGTGTGAAAATTCTGTGACTACATCACAGGACTTCGTGATCTGACAATCGAAACTGACCACAAGCCATTATTGGCTCTACTCGAAAACCAACAGAACCTTTGAAGATCTACCCCCAAGAAGAATTCAGAGATTCCGGATGCGCCTGATGAGGTTCAAGTACAACATTGTCTACACAAAAGGCAAGAATCTCGTGACTGCTGACACACTCTCACAGCCCCAGTAAGAAACACTCAGGAAAGATGAGAGAAGTGAAGAAGAAGAGATCTTCATCAAGCAAGCAAGTGATTCAGAGCTTGCAGCCAGTGAAAAACGCATCGAAGAAATCAAGAATGAGACTGCAAGAGATACTGTTGTAAGACAGTGCTGTATTATCTCCACAATGGATGGCCACGTTCTAGTCCAGAACATGAAGAACTGAAAGCATTTTGGACAGTACGTTTCAGGAACGTCACAGAACATGATGACTTGCTTCTTTTCTACAGATCAAGACTGATCATCCCTGAAAGTACTAGGAACAGACATTCTCCACAGACTTCACATTGGACAATCAAGGGCATTGTAAAATGCTCTCTCGCTTTGGCCAGGAGAGAGCGTTTGGTGGCCAAAGCTTTCTCAGCAGATAGAGTCCATGGTACAGAGGTGCACAATTTTGCTTCAAGGAGAGGCCAATTCCTCCTGAAGCTCTATTTCTCTGTACACCAGCATTCCCTTTGCAGAAACGTTGGCATGGACATCTTTGAACTGGAAAAAAGCACAGTACTTCTAGTGTGGCTATTATTTCACGTTCTATTGAGTTTGCTAAAGAATACTCGGGGGAAAACAGTCAATCCACTGTTAAGAAGCAATATTTTCCCGCCATGGAATTCCACAAATTGTCATCTCAGACCACACGCGCGCACTCGCTTCCAACAAGCGTTCCACAACGTTCGCTCAACAGTACGAGTTCACTCCCACAAAAGCAGCCCGTACTATCCCAATGCTGGAAGCCGAACGCCCGTTCAACCCTGACTCAATCCTGAAGAACAGATGATCCTTATTAGCGTTCTCACATAATCGCGCTATCGCCAACTTCAGCCCCAAAGGGGGGGGTCCCCCCCTCTCAGTCCAGCAGAACTGTTGTTCGGGAGAAGCCTACGCCCATGGTTCCCCACAATACATCTCAAGTTTTCCGAGAAAGGAAACAGAAGGAAGGACTTTCAGAAAGGTAAAGCGAGATGCAGAGTTGAAACATAAACAGAATCTTCGACGAGCAACCCGTGCAGACCAGCCGCTGAGTTGGAACCGTCAGTCCAGTTTGGTGACCAAACCACCCAACCAGGGGGAAAAAGAAAGTTTCCATCAAGTCTCTGCCCCACAGATCGTATAGGTAGAGTACTCCCCTCGGTCGCCACGACGCAACCGCGTCTCTGATTCCAGAGATCTTCCAATCCTTCGAGATATCCAGCCCTATAACCATAAAGACTTGTCGTCCCTATTCCAACAAACCCAAAGTTCCAAGTGGATCCCACCTTGTCTTCTATCACTCAAACGATCTCAGACGTTCCTGTTGACAATCCAGACCATGTCCAGGAAGCCGCAAGCCATGAAGCGCCATGCGTCCAAAGTCCATCGCTCCTCGAGATCAGCCTGTCAAACTCCAAGAGTGGTCGCAAACCATCAAGATTCCCACAGAGACTTGAACTTGTAAAGTGATTGAAACTCGAATCCAACGCACCTAGACTTGAATAGGAATTCAAGAATATTAAATTAATGTTAATTAAGTTATATTGAAACAATTCCATTTTAAGAAAGGGAGAGTGTGACATAAGGCAAGTGTTGGCCTTATTCCTGAAAAATGAACAATCCGTAAAAGGTTTAGTTCGGTGTAAGAGATTTAAATATACTTGGGCGGGAGCCGACATTGAAGCTGTCTCTTGTGTGTTTTCTAACTGGACAGGTTTAATGAGTGCCACCACTAATACCCACAAACCAATAACACAACAAAAACCAGCTCAAAACATATTGTGAGTTGTATAATTTTGCTTTTGCAATGCTATTTTATTTCGTAATGTTTTGTAATGTTTCGTCCTTTACTTTTATTTCAAGTAAAACTACCAGGCGGTAGTGAAGTTTCGCTTCGTGCGCATGCGCAGACAATACCCATACGTTTAGGTACGCCCGGAGGTTTCGATTCACTACAGAGGCAGGCCAGCAACTGAGAAAAGACTGTTGAATAAAGAAACTTCAGCGTGAAAGATCCATGTTGTGTTGTTATTCCTGTACAACGTAGCCCAACCCTACGTAGCCATTGGACGTATTGGTTACATTTCTGGCGCCCAATGTGGGGCTAGTTGTACAGGAGCAACTTTAATTCCTCGGCAGAACACCATGGCTGACTGCAGGTGTCTATTGTGTCGGAGTCTTTTTTCCGCAGAATTATGCGACATCGACAGCTGGAAAACCTGGATTCTACACTACAAGTGATAGGAGCAGGCGGTCATTCTGTGCCCTATATTGGTGTTGTGCGTGTGTCGGTGTGGTTGCCTAAAGATGTCGTATAGGCGAGTCCATCACCTGTCTCTCTTCTTGAGCGATCTGACACCAGCCATCCCTTTCTTCCCATGAACAAAAGGACTGGTCGCCGTTCAGTATCTGATCTACTCTACGCTTGACCGTCCACCCGTGTGACTGCTTGACTTGCGATGAAGCAAGAGTGCGACACCAACACTACAGCCCACTACTAGCTATCATATGACAGCTACGGAGACAAAATTATTGCACTTCGGAAAACTATACCTACCCTCTATACGGCCTCTGGTGTTTCACGAAACACACGAGATTTCAGCACATTTTTTTTCAAAGGCCAAAGATCTGACTATCTCTTCCCTGTTTATCTCTATAGTAAGAAAAGTTTTAGGAGCGGCAAGGGCGAAATCATCTCTATGTTGAAGCACTTTCCTGCCAAAGCAATCAATCAACCAACCATGTAGTAGAAGAGAGAGATTTAAAACCCATCTCTCTCCGAAGTATTGTTCATAATCCAACGACTTCTTTCCCTCACTCAGTCTTACTCCTCAGTTCATCATCTGCATACAGACACATTCATGAATGTCACGGTGTCATCAGTTTGCTGAAGTGTTCGTGAGGCAAATTTTCATAGCATCAAGGATGTTGTTCTCATCTGGGTTCCCGGCTACCCAGATAGTTGCTAGTGGTGTATTGCTCCCCACGTCCCTCCTGGATAGTGCCTAGGATACCGGCATGGCCAAGGACTCAGTTTTGTCGGTTATTTTTTTTTTCCACTTGGGCTATTTTTATCTTTGCTCGTATCTGCGTCAGATTACTCTGCTTCCTGTCTTATACTGTTTTGCTGTTTCTTCCCCTTTACGGAATGCTTATGTTTATGACAAGTCGTTGCTTATCCTATTCATTTCATTCAAATTGTAATTTTTACCATTTCTTCTCTTTATAAATTCACAATTGCTGATGGTGTTAAGCATCAACAGCAAACAGACCAACCAGCATGGTTGGTGTGGAGGCAGGAGGAGTGGACAAAGAAATTGTGCGCATTGGCACGGTGATTTTACTCATCTATTTTACTTTTCTTGTATACTGAGACATCAAAACAATTAAAGATCAGTAATTCAACAGTAACACAATTGTAGCTGATATAAATGAATAACGAACAGTGTCTAAAAGCATAGAAATAATTCATTTATATTAATTATATTATTTGATATATTTTAAGTAGCTAAAAAATAGCTGTCATACTACATTTCTACCATAGTCACAGGAAATGCCATTTGAAGCTTGTCCAGCCTGCTTCACACACATACCTTTCTCGGCTTGCTTGACCTGCATAACGGTCACAAAACACACACAATACGCAACACACACACAAATAAAATAATTTCTTACTTTACAGGTTTACACAGAAATTGATATTGATATATATATCTTGTAACTCAATGTCATGAAGGTAGGATATACTTAGTACTTTCAGGTAAAACTTTTACATTATGAGGACATCATCGGAGACTGTTTTTGCCAGAGCTAGTCCCTTCTTACCTGTAAGCTGAAAACCATTTGAATATATTCCATGTAAAGTATTTCTCCTGTTCATAATAGATTTCTGTTATTACATGGTTTCTGCAATGGAAAAAATAAAACAAACATTTAACATCAACAATCATACGTTATTAAAAATATGTTTCTTAATGTTTCCCAATATACAAATGAAGACGCTTTCTCTAAAAAAGTGAATGTTGGTGAGCCATGGGCGGTGATGTTACAAGCCATTGCAGTACAGAGAATGAGAGTGAAGATAAGTTATAACCTCTAGCTTGTTTATAACATCTTGTCATGACTACAGAACAGACATGTTGCATTGAGATACATTAATATACGCTACAGAGCTACATGCTCACAACTATATATCTATACTTGCATAACCCAAGAACTATGCACATTCTCCAATAGTTGTGGTCATGAATAACACCCACTATCCTGCCTATCTGGTTGTATGTTTTCTACATTTCATATACGTACGATAACAAATGATTGACAGTGCTTTACGGGCAGCAAACAAAGATACTTCGGCTCCCATGCTAGATTGAATATCTAGCAAAATGAGCAAGTAGAAGATAGGAACAATACTGGATATCTGAAATATCTTGCTTTCTCGCTATTTTGGTTGCTAATGGCACTTTGGGTAACAGTCAGTTCCCTACCATCATTCCTCTAAAATTTACCAAAATACGATAAATAGTTGCTTATTTTTTTTTCTTTCTTCCTTTCTTTCTAGAATAACATCAATTTTTTTCTTTTTCAATTGAAGATAATAATTATGACTGTTTTCTTTTGTTTGGTATGAAATGCTTTCAGTCCAAACCAGTTTGTTTAAGAAATCTTAGCATCAGAGAAAGGAGACGGGAATTGTTACAAACAGCTAGGTGTGTGTGTGGTTCAATCATGTTATCTTGCTCAATAAAGACCCAGGTACTTACGCATTTTTCTGTAGACCGGCCACAGTCGCAACACTCAGCACAACAACTGCAAGAGCAAGCCAGGCGTGGGATGTCTTGCTGCGAGTCTCCATAGGACTGTTCAACGACCTTCAACGGTCTTCCACTGACGACTGTCAGAGAGTAGTGTTCAATGAACGTCAGCGTCTGTTCTCTGGTAACTTCAGAAACTTTCTGGTTTACGGAATGTACCTTTATAAGACACACAGTTCTGGTTCAGGATCCGTCTGGATATTAGTTTGCTTTTACGGCGAAGTTTAAAATTATTTCCTAGTACCAGTGAAGTGTACAAAGTCACTAGCAAATGCTATGATTAATTTTGTGTTATATTGTTTCCTATTAATTAATAATAACCGAGAGGTTTAGCAACATCAGCTTTATACAACTGCTGCACCCTAACAGTAGCACAGCACACAGCACAAATGGTCGAGTTGGGTTTCCAGCACAGTTCACACCCGTATCTCTCCTTCTCTGGAACGCGTCTGTGGTACGCATAGCGTTACGGGTAGGTCTGCTATCGGTAAGTCGGGTAGGTCTACTGCAGTCTGCAAAACATGTCTCACTGCTAGTGTTGACCGTCTTGTGACATCAGTGAGAGATAACGTGGCCCCGTCTCATCTTCCTGGTCCCCACCACTCATCTGCCCGTATCCGTTACAACTCAACGACGATCTGATTTAGTTCCACGATATATACAACCAACAGGAGTACCTGGCGTAGGCTTTCTCATCCTGCATCGTGACACTCAGTTTATCACACCTGACTCGAGTCTTCAAGCATGAGAGTAAAACAAATGCCGAGAAGCGTTTTTATTACAATGCTACTCAAGTCCCAGATTAGAGGACTTTTTCATACACACACACATATATATATATACTCCCCTTTGTCTTTCTTAATGTCTTTCTTGATAAAAAAAAAAAATCTGTGGACGTTTGAAGGTGTTGAGCACATCCGTACCCGTGTTTTCAAACTACATGCTTCCTAGTCCTTAGAGAGAGGCAAGGGTGGGAAGTGTTTTTCGTTTACATTGCCCGAGGGGTTTCCTAAATTTTGTTGTTTTCCGATAAAGCCTTTCGCGGATTTATGGTAGAATGTAATGACAAATAGAGCCAGAGTTTGTCGGTTATTCATCGTCACAAAAAATTTCTAGCGTATGATATAGAAGTAACACTCATTTACATTCTTGAAACTGTACATAAACAAATACATACACAATCAGACATACACACCTTAGAAAAGTTAACTTTCGGAACGAAGAAAACTAATACATTATAATTAGGTAAGTCTTCTGGTAATAATAATTTTAGCATTTAATTATTACTTCAGATTTAGAGTTCTGCTTTTTTTAAACGCCCGCTAACTGCATATGATGGAAAGAGTTTATCCGATACATGAACGTACGTGTTTATGTTTCAGCCCTTGTGGCACCCACCCCACCCGCACACCCTTTCTGGCACAAACACCCGTTCGACGTTCACATCGACGTTTATTCCCGTGATTCTTAACATTGTTTACACAAAGCACTTCTCCGCTTCTCTTAGTTACTTTGGTGTTTTTTTTTTTAATTTTATTTCTTACTTTTGTTTTCGTTGTTGATAGTCGTACATGCATACACCCGTGAACATTTTTGGGTCGTATCTAAGAGGGGTGGGATCGCAATTCGGAAGGTCTTAATGAGGAAGTGTTTATTTTTCCCTTCTTTGTTCAAGTAGAATGACATATAGGTATAGTCCTGTGTAGTAATGGCGGGGGAGGTGGATGGAGCTATTGCTTTAAGTTTCTCCTCTACCCCAATTCCATCCCACAATTGAAGAAAACTCCATGCAGGTACTTACGCATTTTTCTGTAGACCGGCCACAGTGCCAACACTCAGCACAACAGGAGCAAGAGCCAACCACGTGTGGTACTTGTTGCTGTCAGTCTCCATAGGACTGTTCAACGATCTTCCTCAGACAACGACACAGAGAGTGAGAGAGACAAGTGCCGTGATTGTGTCCAAGCCAGTGTCTGTTCTCAGTAGCTACTTGTATTCTTCACCTCCACACAATGTGCCTCTCAACGGTTAGATATTTATACAACCAGTCCTGATTCAGAACCCGTCTGGAGCTTGGTGTGGAGCGCCTTCCTTCAAACTTTTGTCTGACACTTTGTGTATATATATATTATTTTTTGCACCTTTTTTGTATCTTGAGAGCGAGATCGTCTAGTCCTCTGAATGAGCAGAAAACACTGTTTCAGAAGTGAATGGTTCAAAAGTTACAATAAAGTCCAAGCATACTTTACAGTTTTTGTTTTGCTTATTCACATATAAAACGAGACCAAGTTTTCATGTACATATTCTGATTAAATACACAGTCACGAGTCAAAAGTTATCGACGTAAGCTTCCATCACTGGTCACACACCTGTCTCCACATCAGGTACACATCTGTGGTATTCACAGACTGACGAGTCAGGTTCCTGATCGGTTTCAGAGTCTGAATAAGTCCAGCGTGTCTCACTGTATTGGTGTTGTCTCCTTGGACGCAGCGATGAAGTCAACCAGTCTCACCTTCCTGGTCTGTATTTCGCCTCTTCACCCCAGTGGATCGTATCTAGGTCCCGGATATTTTAAACCAGCAGAAACTGGTGCAGGGTGGTTACCCCAAGTCGTAATATGCAGTTCGACACACTTGAATGGTTAGTCAAGTCTTTGGACATGAGTGGATCCCCTTCCCCACCCCCCAAACCTGGCAAACAGTCAGCTATAGGGGACATCCATTTAGTGGTGCACTTGACCTATGAACTAATAACTGAGCTGGTACAGTTATTGGGGATTTAATGTAAGTTATCGAAATGAAATAACATTCCTATAAAGAGACAGGTCTGTCTACAGTCAAAGCAACATGTTGGCTTAAGAACCAAATGAAGCTTTATTAGAGATTCTTGAGAATTATCATTTTAACATTATAATAATTGTTCTCTTTGGCTATGCAGCTGCTCTTAGTCTTGATATCAAGCATGTAGGTTTTCTACGGTTCTTAAAGGGTCTTATATCAAAGAGGACAGACTATTACACCTCCAACTACCAATACCAGCCATCAACCTAAAGCTGACATTTATCACAGTTTTGGACTCGGATAAATAGCAGTCTTTTTTTAGAAAGAAAAATTTAATTTGTTTACTCAAAGCAAATAACAAGAATGAAAAGTTGAATCTTTCACGTCGCAGTTAGTACATAATACTTATCTAGGTCTGTGTGGTGGATCGTACCAGAGCTCTAACCAATCACCAATGTTGTTGTCGAGAAAACTGAAGCCCGTATAAGAGGACAATACAGACTATCTAAATATCCCCTTCCCCCCAAACTAGGTGTGTCTTGTTTCCAAAGAGGTCAAGAGCGTGACACCGAGATATCTTCCCAGACAAAAAGTAGCGACTGTAACATTCACAGCGGCTTTATATACTCCTACATAAAACTACTGGTCGGAAGCATACCCGTATTTAACCTGGTTATAGTGAACAAGAAGCTAAACAAACAACAACACAGGGCGTGACATGAGCCGCACCTAATGTGCACCCAGGGTGCAAGAAAGGGAGGATGCAACATATACCCAGAACACTTGTATGCGTTTTATGCTTCAGTGTATAAGCAGTTTCTAGCTTGTATATCAAGATGTTAGTTATTTACTTTCTCAGGAGCAGAGTGCTATTTCTTCTTCTTATATTTCTTTTCTTGGTTATATAGATTTCTCGGACTTTCCTACACGAACTCTCAACAGAAAGACTTTTACCTCTCGGTATATGGACTGGTTATTTTTGTATTACATTTCTTTGACAGCAGGAAATTTCAACAACACTTGTCCCCCAATGTGCGTAGCTGCTTAGTTTAAGGGTGTGATTCAAGGAGCGCCTAGAAAAAAGTGGGCTTAACAAATGAAGCGAAACCTTCTCAAGCGCATCTGAGATCCCCGCCTACACCAGCAACAGGTCTTTGTACTGTGGAACTCAGGTCATGTAAAAACTAGGGCAGTCAGACACCAACGTAGATGCGGGTGGTGATAAGTACGAGCAGTGGTTTCAGATTCTACATAACAAGAGGCATCAATCCTCTAACCATGAGGTTAACGAAACTTAAAACCCTAACTCTACACTTTCAAATACAAGGCGAGATATCCGCTTCCAACATTTGTCTACCCTGGATGTTTGTGCCCTCGGATTTTTTTTTTTAAAGAATTAGGTCAATGTTGAATGTTTCTGATATACACAAGTGTACACAGATTAGTACACGATTTGACATTGGGACAGTGAGTAGTCTGTGAGCTGGTCAACATTAGGTCATTGGGAAACGAGACACAAAGATACAGCCTCCTTTGATTTTGTTCACCCGAGACACGAACGTGTGAATCAGTTAATGTGTTTTCGCCTCTTGCCTAGGCAGCCTCCCTTTTCATCAGATTATAAAAATAAAAATAGTAGTTCCTGCTTTGTTACAGTCGTTAGTAACTTTATACTTACTAACAACCTTTGTTAATTTTGATAATTCAAAACCAAGGTTTAAACCAAGGTTTGTTGTTAGGATAAAACATAAACTGCTTTGATGGAATGGTGCAATCTACACAGACGGAGATATATGTAGTGATGGTGTTTACTAAGTCGTCCAGATTAGGACATGCTTCTAAAAGTCATCCCAGTCAGTACATTCAACACAGCCTTGACATAGAAACTAGTACTAGGAGGATGAAGAAAATGGAGTTCGGACATTTCGTTGCAATCTGCAATGCCAACTCATTTATTTAATATATACACAGAAATTTAAAGTATTGGAATTTCATTACCATTTGACGGAGATCCAAACTACTTATATCTTTACTCCTAACTGTGTGTTAAATGTCTGTATGAGTATGTATGCCTGCCCTTGTGAGCGAAGACAAATTTCTGTCCTGGGTCTCCTGGACAGACAATAAAGTCCGATTTGATTTGATTTGATTTGATTTGAACCTTATTAAACAATTCCAACTATGTTACACACAACTCTGTTTTCAGCACATACACACAACACCCGCGCTTCCCAGAAAAAAAAACAATTTATTTTTACAAAGATAAGATCACCTGTTTAAACTGTCGAAGTAATGAAATTGCTTCAGGTTTGGAAGGCGTTGACAACAATCTCTGACCTTAATTGAACTACTTCATTGTCCAAGGCTATCCATGGGTAGCGAGTGCACCTGGAAAAAGCCGACTTTACTTCGGCCAACAGAAAGACGGGCAGCCAGGGTCTAGTCATTATTTCAGACCCAACTACAGCGACTCTCACACAGTCGCCAGGTCCAACGGCATGCCCCCTACCTCCTCCAACACACATCAACAAATAAAAAAACAGCCAAACTTTATTATCGAGAAAACTAACAAGTCAAATAACACCACAGTGAAAAGACATTTTATTACCAAAAAAGCCCAAGAGCTTGCCTTGTTTTGTTCTCGTTTGTTACCTGAGGCCAAGGGCGTTATCAACAGGTCATCCGTGAATGGGAGCACATCAAAGCTGCCTCCAGCTTCCCCGGTGTAAAACTAGTTAAACATACTTAGCCCTCTCTTACCTGCCCAACAAAAAGCTCAGCAAACTGCAGCTCACCTTGTGAAACGATCCGCACCCAGTTTTGATCCGGGTGCAAACAGAAAAATGACGATAAAAAGAGAAAGATATAAATAAACCACTTATGCTTTTATATGCTTTCTGTTGCAGCCTATAAATAGCGTTTTATTTTCTGTGTGTGTGTGTTTCAAGTTGTGAGAGATCTTTCTCAGGTTCACAATGTTTTACAATTGTCCTCTTTTTTAAAATATTTTTAAAGATTTGTGCGTTTGGCACAAATGACAGTACTCACAGCTTTATTACTGCTAAGCTTAAAGATATTCTCTCTTCAGAAAGACATAATTGGCTTCTCAATATACGGACAAATATGGCGGTAAATACACTTATATACAGCCCATCCCCAAAAGCATGCTTAAGCTCGTCACAACATGAGAACAGCACTACTCACCTATTGATAACAATGTTTTATTTTGTAGGAGTAAAATTATTGGTGGTACAAAATATTGAATTATCAAAATATTTCACTCATTGCATAGTTAGCAAAGACAATTAATAATAAAGTGAACTTATACTGCGCATTTAACCATGTCGCCCTTGGTGCTTTGCAAAGAAAGAACAATCCAGATGAGTAGTAAATGCATACCTATAAAGCACATATCAAGAGGAGATAGATAAGGAGCAAGACCAGAGAGAGCACTCACATCAAGTCAACGAGGCGAAGAGAAATCTCTTATTAATAATTATAAGGCTAGCCTAATTATGTGTTTATATTAGAAACATGTATGTATAAGCCCCTTCTATGACCGGAGAGAATAGATATTACCCGAATGCAAAGTTATGTCTCTTAATAACATTTAAACCATTAAAATTTAAGAGGAGTTTAATAAATACATCTCTACATTGATATGTAGTTACAGGAATGCAAACTGGAATGAACGATAGAGGTACTGAAGAGCAAACTGAGTCCAATATCAATACATTGTAGATCCTGTAACATCACCCTGCACGATCCCATTCACCCGTGACACAAGTACAAAGACTCCTCCAGTCGTCAAAAGCCTTCTTTATCTGACAGCGATTAATTTGAGATAACATCTGATAAATTCTTCACATGGCAGCTATACAAAACTTTCCGGACTTGCCTTTAGCAACAGAGACACTCCCCATAAAGGTCACAGCGGGTGGATTTCATAGAAAATAATCACGAACGAGTTTAGCAGGAAGAACACCATAAAGGTGCAGACATGATGCGACCAGTTTGGACTGATAATTTTTGTAAAATATTTCTTTGACACAGTTGGCAAGTCACCAACACCCTCTCAAAATGTAGTTAGTTGTGAAATCGAGAATGAAGTTATACAGAGAATACTAACTGCTGAATAGATTAAAAGAGCATCAAACACGCACATGTTGTTGGCAGCACTTTACATGTACTGTTAGAGTGTAATGTAAGAAAGAAAAGAACACAGGTGTCCAATAAATATAAACTAGTATCAAATATTAATATCTGCTTTAACAGACCCAAAGAGCTATGGCATAATACATTGTCATTAGTGGTGACAATGATGGTAAGCAATCCAATTCATGGTTCATATATAATCAAGCAAAGTACAAACTGGATAAGATATATGTGGTAACTTTGGAATGGATGTAACATTGCTCACATCGAAGGTCTAGCCGACTTGTTGACAAGCCTGAGACCACAATATGCAAGAAAATGTGGGGAAGGCATCTGTGCCAGTGTAGATGTTGTATGGAGTAGACTGCCTGAAGTGGTTACAACAGCCAAGCGTGGCCGGCTGGCTAGTAGTGTCATGGACGTCTAGTGAGAGTAACACCTCAGTGTCTCCCAACCCTGTCTGCCAGGACCTAGTAGTGCTCTCTGATGTACTTGGCAGACCGAGTGGAAGGCGACGCCGGACAGTCGGACGGACACTTCAAGGAGGAAAGTCATCGGCGTATTGTGACTGTCGACTAGAGTACTGTCCCTCCCCTCACCACAGGACAGTCGAATGGTTAGAGCGAACTGAAAGCGCGCTGGTTCAATGCCCGATTATCGCAGCAAACTTCCCAAAACAGCTGACGGGAATGGGTATCTAACTCCACAGAGGGTTGGGGAAGGTAAAACAGGAGGGAGAGGAGATGGACACTGCAATCACATAAAACGTCTGTCCCCTAGAAAAGTGAGGTCTCTAACACTTCACCCCCTACGACCTGAAAAGGTTAGGGGATGACCTTTACCTTGCCTGGGGCACCCGGTAGTGTAGTGGTTAAAACACTCGCTTATCACCACGCAACTTAGCGGCTTAGGGTTCAGATCTCGTCTGGGGACACTCTTTGTATGTGACACCAGTTCGCAGGGCTTAGCGTCGGAGGTTTTCTCCGGGTACTCTTGTTTCCTTCCCCTCCCTCTCCCTCCATAGTGCGAAATCGCCGCAAGGTTGAAGCACGTTCCTACTATAAATAATCCAACTAACCAACCTTCACCACAAGCGTGGACCCTAATGCAGATAAAACCAATGACTTTATATGATGCCACACTCACAGGACACCAGGAACCTCTATTTGCAACAGTTAAGCGAGGTAAGCTGATCTGGGTTGGTCATGTGACCGGGCACGACACCTTGTCTAAGACAATCCTTCAAGGCACATGGAAGAGAAGTCGACGCCGCGGTGGAAGACGAAGAACTGGCTTACGGATGCCACAGACTGGACTGGTCGTCCTGTACAGGACCCGCTCACCATTGCCCACCACAGGCAGGAGTGGTGGACACTGCCACAGTTGGCACGGTATCCATGCGTTCCCCCCAACCACCATGAAAGGTACCATTCAAGGAGCTAATGACTGATGACTGTACCAGTGTGTACTGTAAAACTGTTCCTGGGTGAACATGCAATCGTTGGACTGGAACATGGCTCGGTATGTGTCGTCACACGGCCCGAGTAGGAAATTGAAGACAGAGCAGAAGTGACAACCAGAGCTCGGTTGGTGTGTAGATGTGGGAATGGATGGTGGTGGGGACTTGAAGTGACTGATGTGTCAACGTTGTACCTGAGGTTCTCCTAAGCCCTAAGGGATTATGTTACTAGGGTGGTAGGAGTTACATCATAAATGTAAATGAACGCTCGTCAGGGCCGCCGAGAGCCAGCCCGGGCCCCGGGACAGACGACCTCTCCGGGCCCCTTGTACTTGTAATCGTAAATTATTTTCCCAGTATATAATGTATGTTTACAATTCGAATCTCAATATCTACACTTCATTCAGTGTCACGACCGGTAGTCGGACATTGCGCATTCTTTACGAAGAACGACAAGAGATCACTTCAGATTGAGACGTTCTGTTATTTATTATACACCAAAAAGAAAAAAATACTAAAAAACCCCATAAATTGTAATACAAGAATTTCCAGGAGGTCAAATTAAACCATACAGCACAAGTTCACTGTTATCCGTTCTAAATCAGAAAGTATACATCCTAGGTTGGTTCAACACCGACACTACGGCAGCGCGCAGGCTGCTACACCAGTTCTCATACATTTGTCCGTTTCAATCCACATCTAACGATACGTCTCTCCGAGCACTTTTCTAGCCACCAGCAATGTCCGTGTGCTCATAAATGTTCATCAAACACATACACACAGTCCGTGTAAACAGTCTTATTCTCCCTCTAACGTTGACGGTGGAGATAAACAATGGGGGGTACGACCTTCCCCCTCTCTCTCTCTCTGGAGGTAAACTCAAAAGGCAAAAGTCTTACTTTGCGGTGTCGGCATCAGCGGACAATCAAATCGTCAGTGTCCTCAACACTGCATTGCACGACTTTTTAAAGACGACAGCGACGGCCCTCCACGCGGTCGGTGTGTCGTCGTCGTTGTCAAGTACGAGAGTGGAGCCCACTCCCCAGCTGTGATGAGCTGCTGCCCGCCTATAGTCGTCGGCTCGGGTTGTTCTTCTCTGGAACTTCTCGTCAGCTCGGCGATGTCCACCGCTCCCAGTAGCAGATTCGGCGAGGAACCTTCAGCAGCAGTTCTACTGAAGTTGCGATCCCCAAAACACAGCAACAGCAGCGGCTCCGTAGCAAACACGGTACAGCAAGTCCGTCATCAATACATTCCACTCACAATTAACACAATTAACAGCCGCCGCTGTATCAATCAGCTTCTCGATCGCTGGATGGCTCTCTCCCCCCCCCCCTCAACTCGCTGCTCGATACTTCCTCTTGTTACTCGTTTCTCCTCCCCCCCCCCCCGACCGACGCTACGGTCCGCCTTACATCTTCACCCCCAGTCCCCTAGACCAGGTGTCGCATTCTTTCAGCCGCACGTGAGGTCCGAAACTCACGTGGGGTTCACGACCTCTACATCCGTCAACTAATTACGCCGTTGACTGTCCATCGCAGAGGGGCACACACACACAGGGCTGGCTACGCCACCCCGCTCCCCCCTCCATTTCCTTTCACCAAACTCAGGCGCAATTGCCACCAAAAAAACCAAAGGAGGCACGGACTGATCATTTATAAATTCAATGTAAAACAAAATTTACTATGCCACTATTGTGTGACTGTTAAAAGACACAAGTTGTGAAATTCCACGCAGTGCTCGATTATTATACTGTACGGTAGTGTGGGACATGGCAGTTAGTGGGGATGGAACCTAGCACGCACACAGGGAGGGTGGAGGCTGGCGATGTGGGGGGTGGTGGTCGCTGGCCGGGTGACAGCGGGAGAGCGGGATGGGGTCGACTAGCGACAGGATGCAGGTGTGCGGATGTGGTTGGGAGGGGTGGAGGATGAAGAGGTGAGGGGGAGAATGAGAGGAGACAGCTAGCGCCAGCCGACGATTCTTGAGAGCTTTGGACTGACAAGTAACTTGAGCAAATAAAGCCGTTTTTACGAACCCTCGCTACTATGCCACTTTTGCTCGGTCCCGGTAGGTGGCATAGTAGGGAGATTTGACTGTAGTGTCATACAATAATCACCTTTTAAAAACTGCCTAGGGCTAAGACGTATCTCTCTCGTAATCTCGTTAGTACCTCTTCTAATTGTCTTCTGTCTATCCCAACACTGTGGTATCACATCGCCTTTTGTTCTAAGTGCTGCCCTTTTGTACTAAGCTCACTGACGTGCAAGGAAATGTTCTCTATGTAAGTGATTTATACTTCTACATGTAAAAAGGAAGAACCGAAGAAGTAAATGCCTAAACAAGTCTTCATCGAGTGTCGTTAATAACCTCATTAAAAAAGTGTTTGCTGCGACGAACAGCAGAGCACATCAGTTATCATTTTTATCAACTTACATAACAAACACGCAGCACCTATCGAAAGTCCCTTCCTATATTATTCCTTTAGCAAAACCGCACGCGCGCGCGCACACACACATACATTTTGAATTCATCCAACTTTTTACGAAGCATAAACTCGGTCGACTTCAACCCCATCAGTCACTAGCCATTAAAATACCTGCTCAGTTTTAGAAGACAAAGCAACTGTTTTAAAGACTAGTTAGCTAGTAAGTGTTAATACTTTTAATATTTAAGGAGATTAGAAGGTTTTGTAAAAATGACAGAAAAATAGAAATGTTTAGCATATTTTAGCTGAATCGTAATAGTTCCTAGAACAAAGTTATACAGTACTAATATTGTCATTTTACCTGCTGACTAAAAACTTAATGAGCTTTTCTCACAAACTTCATTATTGTCAGTCACTTTCATTGACACTGATGTTCCTGCCTTGTCAAATGCTATTTGCCAATAAACAGAAAATCATAGAAGCATAAATAAAAAACTAGTGTACTTACCATAATAACAAAGTGCCGCGTATCTCGGCTTTTCGAGTCTAGAAGACAGCGTGCGACAGACAGGAGAGTGCGGTGTGAAATGAAGTGACTATTGCTATCTCTAAGGTCCAACTGTCCAAGCTTTCTTTGGTCCAATGACTCCGATCGAAAGGGATGGGAAAATTAAGTGTCAGGTCAAACACACGGCGACTTTACCGCTGACTCGTCTATCTCATAAAAATGTCAGTCTACACCTCCAATTGCTCCAAACCCCGACCATTTAATTCCCAGTCCATTCCGTGGAGTCTTCCAGAAACTATCACACCCCCACCCCCTTTCCCTTTTGTCGTGTTGTCAGCAACAATGCATTACGGCCCACGATGGCCGGCATGGGTGGAAGTTGCTGTCATCTTAGTCCCTGGCCTCTAAACTAAAACATAATTTGGCCTCTACCTTGATTTGGGGTTCAAGACATGTAGAAATTTAAATGAAAACGTGACAAACTAACACTTATGTCATAACTCATAACACATCTGTAAACTTTTCTTTCCTTCCATTCTTCATCGTGAAACAAATATACGTTACACGAAGCTCCTTTAAAAACACATTCAAATATATGTGATAATTCGAAAAGCAAATGTCGCAGCCACCGCAAACTCAATATACAGCACCATATATGACAGCTTCCTTGAAGACAACTAGCGCACAATCAGAAAGATTCGAGGTGGCTTTGGGGGACGGATGGCGGGTAGATAGTACCTCCTTTTACCGGGAGCTTTGTCGGCAAAGAGCAAAAGAACCACCGTGATCAATTTATAAACCTAATATTTGCGGGACAGCAGTTTTTAAAATGTTTTGCAATAATGTGTTCTATTTTGCTGGCTGCGATAGTATTACAGGATAATATAGTCTCATTGTATCAAGGATCTACTGTGTAGACTAATGTAGTTGTTTGCATGGTGATGGAGATACGGTTAAGGAAAGTCTCAGTGTTGCTTAGTAACTACGAAAAAAAGCAGCCTTGATGTCTCTCGCTTACAGGCTGCAGCGCCAGGGGCGGGCCCCCACCATGTCGGTTCACAGAGTGGCCAGTGCACACATCAGTAACATACCTGCCTGATCTCCACTGTTCATTCCGATTTGCTTGCAGGGCCCGCCCCCTCCTCCACACCACCCTTCCCCTTAGTGGCACCTGTAGCCAGCAATCTCATGGCACGAACGTTCTTCAGGGCGGTTCACACGCGATAAAATCTTTGGTGTCCAGCGGCCGTCACCTCTTGGCTTGTCCAGCGAGAATATGATACCCGCTGACTACACTTCTCACGACAGGCCCCAGCACCCCGAAATTGTATTCTACAGACTTGAAACTCAACTTCTGCATGTGTAATGCTTGAGTGTTCTGTCCTTAGACCTTTCTTTAAAAGAAAAAGAAAAGGAGAAGAAGAAAAAAAAAATCCACTGACCAAGGCCGGGCCCCCTTGACAACCGCGGGCCCGGGTACACCAGACCCCCCTGTCCCCCCCTCTCGTCAGGCCTGACGCTCGTTGTCATTTATGAGAGAAGAATTTTTCTACCCTTGGTCTACCATCATAATTTCAATAGTGGCTGTCTTGACTACTTAAAGAGTTTCTTTACAGTTCATGATTGTGCTTCTAAGATTTTATTTCATTACTGGCACCTTTATGGACGCGTTAAAATAATATGACTATGAATAAAACACTTGAGGTGACCTTTTTTTAATTTTGAGAAGTCAAATGCATTGCATTTCTCCAGTCACAGTTTTAGTATGAATATGAATGAAACTATTTTTATGAAACAACTCCACTGAAAACAAGTAATTCTTAAACATAAAAAAATTTATTTTTCACCTCAGTGATCGTACTTTAAAACGGGAGATAAGTCTGTTGAGTCAATACTTTATATAAGTTTACTCTTTGAAGTATTTCAGCAAGAAATAGCGTTGAAATTTTAAACGTATATACTTTTCAAGTTAATTTTGAATTTATAAAAAAAGTTTCCATTCTTATAAAGAAAATGACAAGCTGAATTATCAAAAAAAAAAAAGGTGAAAAACACAAATGGGTCCTTCACATTAAACTAGGGATATTTTTCTTGAATAGCTGGTAAGATATGTGCCACTCATTTCCCTTTTTAAATCCAAACACTTCTGAACAAAAAATGAAGAAGAGCCTCCAGTTGGATTTCTGTTGTTCTGCATCAGAGCCGTATTCCTTTGTGAAGATTTCCATCACCTTGGAAGACACAACAAATGAGTTTAGTGGTAAAAATTGCCACAAAAATTCTGGCAACTATAAACTTGTTTTCCATCAAATGATCTAAGAATAACTGCATCATACTTGAATAGTGTAATTGCTAAACACTACAGTATTGTTGACCATCTAGGGAATCTAGCAGTGGGCTTCTTGAGGAGAATGCGACAGCGGAAAATTTACTGCCTAAACTGGCTAAAGTCTAATTATGTCAATATAATCTGCTACCAATGACGAGGGAGACAACTTAATTGTTCCCAATGGTGAGGATGTAAGTCGACAAAAACAACATCAAGTGAATTAACAGTTTGTGCAAAGTGAATGACAGTTTAGGACTTTGTTGATATACTGAAAAAATAAATTTATTATAGAATCTTTAATATTTTAAAAGCCTAAACATTTCTGCCATTGAAGAGAAAGACTTGCACAACACCAAATGATGCCAGTTACCTTGTCTATGTTAGCATCCATCTTTTGTAGCCAAGCCTCAAGCGTTTTGCTGTAATGCTGACCGTTTAGCACCCAAAAATCTACAAGAGTGACATCTTTCTGCAAAATAGAAATAAAATATTGTAGCTAATGAATATCTCACTCTTTAAATTCTCTTTATTTTTAAAAAGAATTTGGTGATTTGTTTTCTGATATAATCATTACTGTTTATCACTCTACCAGTCACACACAATGACAAAACAGCCAAGAAATAGCTATAAGAATCTTCCTGAACTTTTTGATGTTATATATTAATAAAAAAGTAAACTTTATACCAATCTGTCAGCCCCATACTTGAAAATGCAAGAAGAGATCCATAGACGGCATTGTTCCGCCAGTAAAGAAATTCTTTGCCATCCATTCGGTATCAGACCCTGGTTTGACATCAAATGCATATGGATACTGGCGGTGACAAAAGACTTGCAAAAAAAGAAAGCCACTAGGCTTTAACCATGAGCTCACTCGCTGGAAAAGCATCTCATAATTCTTCATGTGCTGTCAACAAACAAAAAAAAAACCAGTGTTATATTTCTCTTATCATTATGCTACAATGTATTATTATCATCAAAATAATAATATAATAACTATGATGTGCTACCTTTATATTTTGTCTCTTACTCTGTAATTAAAGCAGTGAACTCTTAGTACAGCATATTGATAACAAGGAACTGCTACTAATCTCTCTATCCTGGTTTACCTGAGTCACACACTAACAAAGTATTTTCAAATACATTTATAAACTTCTCAGAGCATGCAAATATATTTTGTCTGACAGAATTTGATTACTCTTGTTCTCATCCCATACCTTCAATGTTCATATACATATAATATCATAACAGAATCATATCAACTTATTGAACTATAAGACAGACATAATTTATGCTTCGTTGAGAATTCAAAATGAAAGAAAAATGCTGTAAAAACATAAAAGATTTAAGATGCATCATTATAGCATAATGTATATAGTATAGTTTCACTCACCTCGAACATCTCTATGGATACAATTCTGTCATACTTCTTGGAAGTAACGAACATGTTAGCATCAGCTGTCACAACCTCAAGACGGTCTGAGAAGCCTTTTGTTTGTGCAAGAGACTGAATGAACTGTCTCTGTGTGTTGGAATTTGATACACAAGTCACATGGCACTTGGGAAATCGTTCACAAATGTAGAGTCCAAAAGAGCCCCAGCCGCAACCAAGGTCCTGTACAGGTTTTTTTAAAATACATTTAAAATGAAAACTACTTTTAGTAAGAAAAGAAAATTATGTCTTTAGGTATGGCATTTTCAACTTTTTTCTTCGAATCACAAATACATTGATCATCATGCTGTAGTAAACAGATGTCATGTGTATCTTTTGGATGCACACTTTTGTGAAACAAAATCATGTAAGGGAGAATACTTAGTCCTGTCACACCTAAATTACCTGATGATTACAAATAGTCATTTAAGGCAAGACTGGTCAACTGAAGCAGTGCAAACGAATTTTTTTTACCATTACTTCCTGTCCATCCTCCAGTTGAGCAAGTTCACAGTACTTTTGCAGCGAAGCAATTTCAGCTAGTGTAGCAAAAATTTGAAGAAAGATCAAGAACAGTAATCACATTCAAAAATATTTGTAAATGTTTTCACAAACTCTCTTTATTTACAAACTTTATTTACTACACACACATGAATATGTAGCATATTTTTGCCATAAAGAATGGCTCCTCATGCAGCAAATCAGTTTGGTACCTTTTGTCTACTATCTTTAAGCTTGCTATATCTTCCCGTCTAAGTCTAAATGAAAAGCATTTCCATTTAGTTTTGTTTAGCATTTCAAGGCAGTTTAGATAACAGCTTCTCATTTCTCAGACTGTTCTACTAACATGCTGATGCATATGCTTGTTTCTTATTTTAATATTCATTTTACATTCCTAATGAATCAGCACAAAACTCTTAACAAAAGGGATAAAGTGCTTAAAGATCTGTGTTTAATATTTACACAAAAGAGACTAGAAAAGTAAGAAATTTTATCACTGTTACAATCAGTTTGAAATGAAAAAAATAAAACCACTTAAAGGTCTTATGTGTTTTCTCCACAACTGCTGACAGACAACATCCAGGGCTTCTGCTTACGCAAAAAATTGCGTACAGTACGCATTAAAAGTTCGGATGACCCCTTCAATTTTCGTCAACGGGGTCCCAGGGGACCCTTCAAATTTGGGCTAAGAACAGATACAAAATTGGGTAAGTGTAGTGTCTGACGTCCAATCTATTATTGTCGTCTGCTACAAGGTGAGAGTTACTTCCCTTGCACAGTTGCACTGAGTTTTTTCCCCTTACCGGGAAGAGTTCCATCATGGACAGCATGGTTAAAATCATCTCAGTAACGGAAAGAAAGTGAGCACCTCAAGTACAGTGAGCATAAGCTCATCACAGAAGCTTGCAAACTTTTCACGGCACAGAAATCTCGCCGTTTCTGACAAGACATTACAGTGCTTTGTGTGCATGAAAGGCAGTTGAACTAAAGTGGTTGATTTGTTGGTTTTTTTTTTCAACTTTGTAAAGGGACCCCTTAGAGTTAGCCTGGGACCCCTTAGAAATCTGAAGGGGTCCCTGGGACCCCAAAGAATTCAGCCTTAGCAGAAGCCCTGAACATCATATATAAAAAATATCTTTGATGCAGTTTCTTCTCATGCTCTTGCTCATCACAGGCCTGTATAAAATACTACCTTCATCAAGTGTTGTCACATTCTCTGGCCAGTAACAGCAGCTATATTTCAGGCGGCTGCCAAGAACCTGCAACATAAAGGATGGCTTCAAATGACTAAGTGACTTTGTGAGCTTCTGAATGTTAAAGCAATACGGGTCTTTTAATATTTTTAAAATATTAAAAAAACTTTATCTCTTGTCTTTTTTTTTTTTGCAGTCTTTTTTTTCCTCACCCTACTGTGTGCTCTCACATCTCTACCTATGTAAATATGTGCACTTAATCATGCATATATTCTTGTTCTACTTATCAATTACTCTATCCTCTCAGAAATAGTACATTGTATAATTTACTATCTCTTGTTTATACAAAACAAAAGCAAATTTCAGATTAGTTTAATCTTTACAGTCTTGCTATGTTGAAATTATCTTCAGTATAAAAGAATGACATGTCTTCACTCTTGTAAGGATGTTAGTGCAGCACCAACAAATTATTGGAGGTCTGGACAGATTGTCTACCATGAGTGTGTTTAAGGGTGGCTATACATGACTATATGTACAACATATAATAAGTTACAAATTATGTATGGAATATGCAAATAGTATGATGCAAGAAAAATCAGCACTGTTTGGAAAAATTCTGTTGGAACTTCATAGTGTTGTTCATTTGCTTTATCCGTGGCCTCAGCAATGACTGACTGGCGCAGGCGACTGATAAACTTCTTCTTAAAAATATGTTGCTTTTCCACATCACCATCACATTCCAGTTTTCTGATCCACATCTCCATGTTACTACGAACACCTGCACAGTTATCAGTTAATCTCACTGTAAATATAACGTTAAACATAAAGACAAATGAAGTTTTATAGATGTATTACAGAGGTGTCCCTTAATGATTATGTAACATTTATTTCACACTCTGATGTATACATATGCAAAACATTTCATCCAAATGCAACCCCACACCATTATAATGTTCGTATGTTAATATAAACAATGTGCAAACAGCAGAAAGATACAGTTTATTCACACTGTAATCTGTTATCATCAGTACCTTAGTGATTGCCTGGTTAAATTCTCTCATGAATGATAACCCTTGCATAATTATTTAGTAATCCTATATATAGACTGATGCCTTTTCAAGCAAGGTATTCTATTCTTATCACTAGTTATTTGCATACATGTATATATAATTAAATTTAGAGACGCTTGTGAAATTTGACCTGTTAATAGTTTGTATTTGTTGAAAGCTGGCAACGCCATATATACACCCACAATAGCAGTTCATATAATTTCTTCTCCAGTTGTCTGTGACTTTACAAGAATATAATATTTTTGTCTATCTGTCGCTGTAACACACAACCTTTTCACTATACTGATTAAACACATGATCTCAAGAAACAGAATAAAGTAGTTACCCTCTCTCAGCGCAGCGTCGGCTTCCATGTTTGGGTGTGAGCGCGAGTCGCTGGGTTTATGAGGTCAACATAAAGTACAGACTGGAGAACTTCAGACCTTTGAACAGTATGCACTTTGATCGCCACTTTAAGGGCGCGAGTCCTCTCTCATATATTTTGTCCTACACCTGGGCACACCCTTGCCATCGCCAATGTGCGCGTGTGCTAATGGGACGAGGCTTGTGTGTGGTGCAGGTGTGTCAGTCCGTGCTTGGCTGTGTGTGTGTGTGTAGCAAGTTATGTATGTACTTGACATATATCTAGAATACTGCTACGAAAGTATAACTGACTGTCATGAGAGTTCAATCTTCTGATGCACGCCCCCTTTTTTGTGAGTCAGTCTTACACTTCTTTTACAATGAGGCTGTATAGATAATATAGGCTGCCCTCCCCGAGTGCATCAAACCAAAACTCTTTCTCTCTCACGCACATACACACACACGCACACACATAGACATACACATACACACAGCTGAATTCAGTCTCTTGCTGGCTGCACTCATTTTATTGCAGACTAAATGAGTTAAGAGCAAGAGATGTTAAAGTGCAAATTGTTTACAAAGATGACTTTGTCTCTCATAGACTCCTCGTATGTCGTACTCGAAGCTTCTCCCTGACTAGACAACAAGTTTTAAAAGAGCATCTGTCAGTGAATAATGAAATATGAGCATTTGACAGGCTGCACTCTTCTGCTTTATAACTGATAAACGTTTGATATACTATGTCGGATTCTATGAAGATTCCAACAATGATAACAAAGCCGCTCTTACATTCCGAGTTCTATTGTGCGGTAGACAATCTTTCAACAGAAAAAGAACTGTCACAAAATGGATTTGAACAAAATGAGATGTTCGTTTCAAAAAAAAAAAAAAAACAAAAAAAAACAAATCGACAAAACATGACATTTGCATTATGCAAGAGTTTAGAAATATTGATTATGCATAGGATTTATATAAAAGGAACAGAGGACAGGTGGAAAAGTCTGCAGGCAGTTCAATCTTTTTTTCTTTATTGAATTGGTTGTCATTTTACTTCGTGGGACAAATATTCGTTTTCTCTTTCATGTCTTATAAGAAACTTCTTTAGGGATTGACTATAGGTCTTTTAAACTCTTTATGTGTGTTCGCTTATACTGTCCTCAAAACTCCTTTTGTGTGATCTTTTATACTGTCCCTCGGGACGTAAGGAAAAGTATATAAATCACTGGGTTCTTACCAGAAGAATATCTCTTTGTGTTCTCGGTTGCTTGGTGAATCAACAACTAAAATGTGAGAAACAGAATTCATTTGAGATGAATATATACATTTTTATGAAGACAGTTTCTTATTTTATCCAAGAACAGGGCATCGTATGCAGTTATTAGCCTTTGATAAGATATTTCCATAAGTCGTTACTCTTTCATGGTAGTTGTGAGTGCCGTACGTACATCACAGTTTCAAATCCTTGTTTTTGAAGAAGACCGCCAGTTCATTTGCTGGGAACAAATGCCTGATTCACCTCATTTTGTTTCTCTTTTTTGGCGCTGGCTGCTAATCTATGACACTGGTCTGAAATGTCATTGATTTGAAACTTTTCCTGAATAAAATCTCCAGTCAGAGCACTTGCAAGACGTTCACAAAGACGTCGGATGTCTCTGCTTGTCTTCTTCAGTAGCACTGCAGAAGCCTCTGGCTTCAACGTGGGAGGTCGGAGGTGAGGGGTCATTTAGCTGAAGCGTACGCGGCTGTTGTTTTCAGGGATGCCGTGCACCACGTTCCCCGGGTTCACCACTTCCGGCTGATGCGGGAAGCGAATGAAGCTGGTAGCAGCTGGCAAGACTGCAAGGGGCTGGCCGTTCCTCGCACTCGGTCCGTCGTTCTGTCCACCCCAGACCCGATCATTCTCTAACGTCTGTAGAAAATAGTAGAGTTCATGACCTCGGGTGTGACAAGAGGAATCACGCTCTCACTTCCACACAACTGCACATTCACGCACGCAAGTTGTCTACTATCCACTTCACACGTCAAACAAAATATTCAAAATAATAAATCACATGCTCACACTCTAACAATTCTTCCGTCAGTACATTCATTCCTTTTTTTCCAGTTCATCTGTCCCCAATCATTTTCTTTATGCTGATTTTTCCTGCCCGCCTGTGTCGTCTCTGTACCTGCTGGTCATTTGACGAATTTGCTTCGGAAGCTGCAAGTTCGCCACTCTTGGCTGCAAGCGCGAACACGGGTTGAAAGGTCATGCGAGTGAGGTCATCTTGTGCCTGAGGACGGTTCAGCAGAAAGAAGCGGTTGTGGGCCGTCGACGGTCTCCTGTGTATCGTTGACATGTCTGACAATATCGCTTTGCTCTGTAAGTTTAAAAAAATCTATCGTTGGCGTTTGCATCAAAACCCGTAAAAGGGGAAAAACAAAAGGAATACTATGGTCAAGAAAGATTTTTTTTATGATGGAACGGTGAAATGATTCTTTAGCCTTGCTCTCTGCCTAATGTAAGCAGCAAGCAAAGATCGAATGCGCATTCGTGTGTTGAGCAGTTTTCTAGCATAGGTTCACCTATAACAAATCCATCTTAAGAAACAAACAAACAACAAACAAACAGAAGAAACTTTCTGTTAAAAACAAAATCCGAAATCTTCTAAGCTTCGTTAAAACAGCTGTGTGTTTGTGTGAAAATTTCTTTTTCTGATGCTCTGCTTCAGACGAGATCATCGACAACAGATGTGTCTTCTTACCAAGGCCTTGGCCGAGGGCGAGGTGTCAGCGAGGTATGTGGAGGCGTCCGAGTTCTTTCTTGTTGTTGTTTCCAGAGAGGACACGGCTTTCTTCCTCTGTCTGTATCGCCGCTCGTAAGCGTTGTGCACCTGTGGAGCGAACATGAACTTGCAGACGACCTCAGCAAGTCAGGCTTTTGAAACAATACGCCGCAAAGAAGGAGCAGGGGGACGGACAGTAATGGACGGGTCGGTGCTTGTAACAGGAGGGGGGTCTTAATAGTCGTCAGTGACGCTACTACTTTACTCCTGAATCAATGGATAATGATGTTGATGATAATGGGGATGTTGTCGGCGTTGATGACGACAATGAATATAATGACGATGATGAGGAGGGGGAAAAATATGTTTTAAAATCTTTACTTAGCCTCCATTTATCTCGGTGCCAACTACCTCCACCCAACCTCCCTACCATCAATACTACAGAAATCCACCATCGTCTCCTATAAAACTGCGATGAAAAACTATTGCGATAAAAAGACGTGTTAATGATACTTCATTGTTAGTGATTTAGTTTGTGATAGTTGTTGCTGTGTTTAAATATTTGCAATAATCAGCTCGATCTTATGGAGGACTGTTGCGAAATGCGAAGACACTTTACCCTGACACTAAAACCTTTCCTGACACTAAGCAGGTCACGTGACATTATCTCTCACGAAACAACCGACACACGTGATGTTACCGTAGCGTTAGTTACTTACATCGACATTCAGCAAACAGTGGAAAACGAAGAACATCACTCCCTGAAAAATAAATCGTCAAAATTATTGTGCTTCTGTCGTCAAGAGTACAAAAGACATGTAAGAAAACCCCAGTACCTGTCTAGATCAGACTACACAACCATGCACTGATATATGCCAACCAAACAAGAAATAGTGGAGCTGAGAAAAGGACAATTGTTTTCATAAGTTACCTGGAAACTATTGGTGATTGTGAAAAGGTAATTAAAGATGTACATCATGACTTTAGAGTGACCTGTATCCACAGCTAAAAACCCCAGGATCCAGGTGAGACCCAACAGGGGCAACAGGACGGCAGAGGCTTTCAAGCTCATCCTACAACATGCGAATCGTCACTGTTTAAAAAGGTAAATAAAAAGAAAGGAGGAGGGAAGCCACTAAAAAGCGAAGAAGCCCTTTATTTTCTGTATCCTGATTGTTCTTTGTCTCCATTACCTATCCTCTTTGATTGTTTGTTCAACCTAATAAAACTGACAACAAGCAGTGAACAGCACAATACGCAAACTCAATTCTGACAAAGATTTTCTTAGACAATGCAGTCTGAAGGAAAAGTGTTTTATGATATCTATTAGTATTCAAAATGTGTTGATACTTAAAGTTTGAAAAAATTGTCCTAAACAAATAAACTTAATAAATGCTTCCTTCCTCTATTGCGCTGTGGAAAGTATGCCACGTTATCACTTTCTATGTACCTGACGCTGGACTGTTGTTCAGTGTTGGCCTTGGCCGCAGAATTGACCGACTTGAACATTACCCTCAAGACCAGCACCAGGATTACAGAGTTAATCTGCCGACACCACAAAAAATGGGAGAGATTGCGGTATCAACTTAAAAAAAAAGTCTATAGAAAAAAAATATATTCATAACAGGCAACAGGCAACTCGCACCCTCCCTATACTTCTCCTACTCCATTAATTTAATGTTCAGAATGTCTGTTTCAACAGAAAAATAATCTGCAGTCTGTTCTAGAAGCTTCCATTGAGATGTTACTGTACGCAGACACTCACAGTTAATCATCTTGGAAACAAATGTGGTTTCTCCCGCAGTTAAAATTGTTTCAACGCTGTGACTCTACAGCGAATTAATAAACACGAACGGTATAAGGGAGAGAATTGTAATAATCTCCTTTAATCGACCGATGACAGTAGCCTCCCTTGTAACACGTTCGTTTCCACTTGTTGAGGAAGAGGTGGAGGGAGCGACCTATACACTATATTTTGCTGAGTTTCGCGCGTTGGAAAGTTTCTCAAACTGCTTACTGTAATGACAAGAGAAACTGTGGGCACAAAGCACACCAACAGAGGTTCATGGTTCAACCAGCATCTGCCAACAAAACAATAGCAAACTACATTGAAACATTGGTAAACAGAGAGTTCAAGTCATTGTTACTGAGAATCGAAACAAAATACCAGAGAACTTCAGCTGGAGTATGTTCAATTAATTTTACCTAGTCATGAAACATGAATAAAAGTAGTGATGATGAATCTTCAACGTGCAATTAATGCACTTAATTTCGGACTCTTAAGCTGAGTAAATGATAATCATTGGCTGCTGAGTTCCTGTAGAAATTACTCTTAGACTATCAGCTAAAGAGAACAAGGAAAAGAAAACACCCCCACCAAATATTATGATAACAACAATTTAACCGATTCGCGAACAAACTCACATTTCTCCGTCTCCATATTTGTCAAAGAAGACACCGACTGATACTGCCACTATCAGCGTAGGCGCACCTGTAACCGTGTAAGTAACCATTTTACAATGCCATCCATGAAAAGAGAAATATTTCCTTAAAAAAAAATCTGTTTCCCCAGCAAATGAGTTCAGAGCTAACAACTGACCTTTCAGTCTCATAGTACAGCGAATCGTAAAAAACGAATATGGATCTGAGCAGTACAAACTTGGAGTGCACTAAGAGCACTCACTCACTTTCTTTACATCATTTGGGAAGAAGCATCCTTACCCCAGCCTATGGCGCAGTACTTCTTGATATGGGAGCCTCGCTTAAAGACCTTGACCAGCAGGACGTAGAGGTGGAGGCCCTCCACCAGCATCCAGCAGAACAGGGCGGTCAGCGAGAAATGCAGGAGGATGGCCACAGTCTTGCATGCCCACTGTTCGGTAGGAAAGACAGACACTGAAGCAGCGCAAAACAGCAAACCGGTGACTAGAATAGCTACCAGAGCACTGCGATTTCCTTTTGTTGAAAAGGGCTTCAGATATTAGCACTGCACTGCCGTAAAAAAGAGATAGAAAGGGGGAGAAGAAAGCAAGGCATGCCTACAAACTCAATGAAGCATTTCTGTCATAATTTCCTACCTCAGTTAAAAATCCACAACAAATGCTGTCACCAGTCTCGTGATTAGGGTGCTTTTATTTTGTAAACGGGTAGAGGGATCGGTAAGGTAGTGCTGCTAACCATTGAGTGGGAAGGGATGGGAAAGAGAGGGGGCCAGGGATGTTGACATTTTTAGCAAGGCCATTCCGAGAAAATGGGAAAGGAAGTCACACAATTTGCTTAGTATATCCACGGTTTATCCTACCATTGCCGAGTCGTCATCGGCTGCAGTCCTCCCCACACCGATGAGGAAGAAGACCTGAACGGCGATAATAGAGACCGCCAGTTGCTCGTGGATCCGTATTCTGTCACTACGCAGCCTGCGCGCACACACACACACAGAACGTCCAGAACAGATACAGAACTATTTATAACATTAAATTTTTTATAACACTTATTAATAACAGAATGTGTATTTGGACGTATCATAAGCACAATGAACTTTACGTACTGAAAATATACACACTAACAGGAAGCGTACTTCAGGAGTACGATACGTACCGGAAGTACTCGAAAACAGCAATGACGACAACGCAGGACAGAATGGAGAGTGACCCTCCGATGTAGGAAATGTAGGACAAGGCCGCGCTATTTCCTTCATCCAGCTTGTCCTATCAACAGAACAGACTACAGATGTAGAACTCGGTTGATTAAGGTCTTGAAGTTTGAGGTTTGTACAAAACTAATGGTGCGGACCGTAAGCACGTGTATACGCCCTCGTGCGTGCTTCTAATACCAGCCTCAAAGATAGTGGGGTGTACGTGACACTGATACCAACCGCATTGTCGTAGACGTCCAGAAGGACTGCAAAATTGGTCAGGTGATAGCAGAAGCAGGTCACGTGAGTCTCGTTTGCGTCATCTACGTTGCATCCATCATCCAGCCACCTCTCGTCTGCGGATCTGTGACAAGTTCGTACAGATTACTACCTTCTGAATGCGGTATGTGAGTGGTGTTCTGTGTGATGTTCGTGCTTGGAAAGAGATGGACCTGGTTCCGACACAAACACAAGCATGCAAATTGCTCTCCACACTTTCCTCTCAGAACGCTAATAGAATTCCATCTCGAGATCTTCAACTTATAATATTCAAAACTGAAACAAGAAAATGTCTTGGTTACCTTGCCGTCATGTTCATAAAGACACAAAACTTCTTCAGATCTGGTAGTTTTGAAGAATTCTGAAATGAATGAACGAATGGATGGAACGCTCTAGTTGTTTATCAGAGCAAGACGCCTGGATGTACTAAACTATTAATTGTTTTGCAGCAACATTTATATATAAAAAAAGCTATTACATAAAAGCTATTGGTATACAACTATATGCAACTACCAGGTTCGTAAATGTATCTCACAATCAATCACATGATACAGGTTTAACATTTCACTAAACTCTGTGCACACGGTTCAGCAAGTGCTGAATTTATGGACGACTGAGGAAAGGAAAAACATTATTTATGTCTGGCGCATAAATTTAAACTAACAAAAGAAAAAATTAACGAATAGAATAGACAAACGACAAAAAAAAATGTAATACCGAAAATGTAAATCATAACAAAATTATAAGTTTGTCAGAAACTACTCACACGCTACAAACTATTAGCATTTCGATCTTACCGTCACACGAAAGGTGATCTTCACAGGTCGTGTGAATTTTGAGAAAGCACTCTTTGGCACACCCAGCACCTCCGCGGATATGACGTCAGAAGTAACGATCTTGGTAATGTTGGTGCTGTCTTCTCTGCAAGACATGTGCAAGTCAATGACAGAAGAAGTAATATCTCAAGCAAATCTAGTAATCCAAATACTACAAATAAACTGTAAACCTCAAGAAGTTGAAGACGATGTTTAAAGTATGTTTAGAAGCATAAATGTATATTAAACGTGTATTTGTTAATTATATATCAATACAATACAATACAACTTTATTATTCCGCAAGGGCAATTGCAGGTATGATGACACGCCAGCACACTAGAGGGAAGATTATGTAGGAGATTAAAGGGAATAGATTCTGGCGACATCTTCACCACATATTGGCCATACTGTATTTTTATATCATAAAAACACACATGTACCTGTACACTATCGTGGATTTGTTTTAAAATATTTCTATAGACTTATTAAACTGAAGTAAATATGCATAATAATATGACTAATAATCATAATGTGTGCATGTATCGCGCAGCATCACGACCAAGAGAGGCGACACCAATGATGATAATGAACATTATATAATAGACAACGGACTGTGAGGTACACATAGGCACACTGAACAACATAAAGATGAAGTTCGAGTAGAATGTAATGCAAAGGATGAAGGTATGAAGGGATGTAAGGAACTGTAAACAGTGTAAGATGGACTGGACTGTTACAGGGATAAGAAAGCGGTGTTTACTTCTTGTAGCGATTTTCTTTCAGAGAAAACAAAGGAGCCACGGATGTAAATCTAGCTGAATACAACCTCAAAGGACGATCTGAAAAATGAGGAAACAAACATGAAAACAGATGCAAAACCATAATACACACATACATACACACTAAGCATCACAAACCAATATCTGACGGTAATGAACTTTCAGTTACATCCCCTTCCCAAGCCAGCATGGCGTCGAGTGTCTGTCCCATCATGGTCGCACCTTACACACGTTTACCGATTTCAGATGTTACGTGATGGCGTCAGAAGGAAGCCTGATGACTCGCGACCTACCCGGCTACCCGCACATCCTTTGTCATCGCTAGACGTTACATCAGAATGACGATCGCTACCTGAGCCGTCGCCATGCGTTATAGTAATGACGTCAGGCGGCAGGGTCAGTTGCGCCCCCTGCAGGTCGGCGTGTCTGGCGAACTCCAGGCTAAGACTGACGTCACTGGTCAAATCCCACCACTCCATGACTCGCAGGTCTGAAACACCAGCAGACGACATTAAGCAAAGTGACGCCGACGACCACATCAACGTTACTAAGAAACTAATGTCACTGATGCAACATCTTGCGGCGTCGCCATGGTGACGGAGTTTGGGGAGGAAGTGAGGAGCAATTCACTCAGGTTGTCACAGGTCAGTCATGCGAGGTGTCTGTGGTTTGGTTGGTGTTCTTGTCGGCATTTTTTTCAGTCAGTCATGACAAGTTCACGTACCTACGTTGTCGCTGCTGGCAGAGAAGACGGCAGAGGCAACTTCCGGCGAGCCAGTCCCAGCGCCCGGCTGACTGATGTTTAACATGCTGGGATGACGTAGGATCAGGTTCTCTGTGAACTGTTGTGATGACGCAATTATGGACGTCACTTTGACTTCCACGAGGTGCTGTGGACAGGAAAGGTTTTGAACAAACACCGGAAGCAGCGGTTAAGACTTCTACTAAAAATACTGCTAATACATCTCTACTGCCTCTGACAGTACTTCCTCTATTTTTTTATGCTTTCAAACTATCTGTAAGAAGTCTTGCATTAAAACTCATTAAATAGAATGACAATGGCTTTGGTAAATAGTTACCTCCAAGGTACGTCCATCACAACACAGATGAGAAAGCTGGCATACTTACCACCAAGGCGTTCTTCCATACGTCCAAGGCTGCGGGGTTGAGAATGTTGTCAACTGTGGACAGAAAGTGCTGAAACACACACAACATCCAATAATCAGGAAGGGAAACCGCTGGAGAAACCAGATACTAGTGAACGGGATGGGTTAGGGGTTCGGGTGGAAAAAAAGAAGAAAATTTAAAGGAAAAAAATATTGTAGTGATGAGGTGTGTATGACTCACGGCTGCATGAATGATTATGGTGAAAATAATGTCAGGAGAGAGAAGTGACATGAACAAATAAACAAGATTTTCTAGAAGCATACAAAATAACTCCATTCTGTTCAAGCCGTGCCCCCTCCCCCCAAAAAAGAAAAAAATGCATATACTGCCAGTACCTTGACCATCCCTGCAGGGTCATGATCTATCGACTTGGCCTTGATGACCCCTCCGGAGATTTGCCTCAGCAGGTCGGAGGCGGCCAGAAGGTCGCCCGGAAAGAGGGAGGGTCCACTCTTGTTCTTTACCACCGAGGTAGCGTGGTCAAGGTCGCGAGTGAGGTTGTACAGCAAGTCCTCCTGGATCCCGGCACGATTCCCCGCCTGTATGAATCACAGGTCATAGGTTACAACTTGATACCGAGGAGACGAGGAGGCTTAGCGACGTTCCTTGTTTTGGGAAAATGTTTTTAACAAACAACATAGTGGCTTCTCCTTCACGCCTTCCTTATGACTTGCCTCGCAGTCGTGTGCATTAGAGTCAGTACAACAGTTTGACACGCGGCATGATCGCTGATGGAATCAGTCAAACAAAACGTTTTTGTCTCATCTATGTGCCATATGTGACAGAAAGTATCCATAGGTCAAATGTATATTTCAGTAGTCAGATATATTAATCATAGGTTTTAAAAAAATGTGGGATCAAAACACCTATTCCTATCTCCTCACTGACACAGAAAAGTAAAACTACTGAATGTTTATCAAGTTTTATATTTTTGAAAAGGAGCTTAACACAACCGATGCATCATTTTATTTTATGTAACTCAACTTTAATATTTAAGACGTAAGCCGTCAACCATGTAATGATGTAACACTCACGTTACTCAATAGTGTAACGAGGGCTGGACTCACACAGCGGGATAAATCTGGTCGTCGCCAGAGCCCTCTGGTGGGAGACAGGTCGTCCTCGATACAATTTCTTGTAGCACTTCCTGTTAGCAATCAGAAAATAAACTGTTATGGGATGTCATTTTCAAATTTTGTTTCATGATTGCTGTCATTTTATTCAAAGGTGAAAAGATGGGTTTGATTGACCGATGGTCGATGCTGGTTTATATGACATTATGAGTAGCAAGATGGCTGCGTGGTGGCTTCCGCAAGTTTGATTAAAGCGTGCGCATGGTCTGTCTCTGTCCAGTAGTTTTAGATCAGTGATGCCACGTTTGCTGACCTTCTGTGTTGCTGGGACATGGCTGCGTGTCGTACTGGCCTGCCAGCGTGTCCGACCACTGGATACCGCTGCCCACCGTGACGTCAACTTCCGCCATACAGCGAGGAGCATCTGTCAGTGAGCAGAAGAGGTTTCAGTCATCTTCAGAATTTCTCACTGTCTAAACTTCTCGTCTCAAAGAAGACTAGTCTGTGTATAGTATGCTTGGCTTGTTTTCGCAGTAGTAGTATTTTGTGTGTGTGTGTTAAGCATTTCTAGAAAGTTATTGACGTACTGTCGACATTTTTATTGTTGGGACGTGATGGCGTTTTTAGGTTTATTCTTCGAGAACAGAAGCGGGGTTTTCTCTAAGACTTTGGGGAATAGTAATTTCCACTGAGCTCTATTCATTCACTAGGAAGAAATCAGCTCTGGACTAGATCTTTCAGTTTGTTCATCGCTTACCTGTCAGGATAGAGCACAAGAGCCCTGTATACTCAGGATTGCATGTGCAGACAAAGCTGCCTTGACCATCATCCATGCAAGTGCCATGCAGACATGGGGAAGGTACGCAAGGCCCCGGATGACAGTCAGGGGGAAGATAACCATCCGGGCACTGACAGTGAGTTCCTTTTACGGTCGTCTACGAGGCAGGTGCCGCCATTGAGACACGTGACATTCGCGCATGGGTCATCACACAGGCAGCTGGGACAGGCAACATTATTTTACATATAAGACTTCGAGAAAAAGGATTCAGCTGTCCCAAGAGATTTTAAAGGAAAATTGTTTTCACACGCTTTTTGTGACATCGCCATCACCATGATGGTAGTGCTAGAAGACAGTCACTTTGACCATTGCCACAGATTATGAGATATATATTACTTTCTTCAGTAAGTATATTTTACAGATCAGTTCGATATGTATGACCATGGCATGCTCGGTGATTGTATGTCTTACTCAAAGTCGCTGCCTGTGCCGACGACGGTACAGCTCCCGCTACAGTTCTTGGCGACACATGGGTCTTCGTACACTTCACAGTTAACCCCGTGGTAACCGCACTTGCAGATGCAGCGGTAGTCATAGGCAACGACACGTGGCGACAGACATTCCTGGATGTTCTGGGTGCAGAAGTCCTTGCAGTCCCCGCTGTCTGCATCAATCAATCAATCAATCATCATCATCAATCAATCAATCAATCAATCATCATCATCATCATCATCATCATCATCATCATCATCATCATCATCATCATCATCATCATCATCATCATCATCAATCAATGCAAACTCAGACGCAAATACACAGCGCACACAGGTCCAGGTCATCATTATCACCGTCACCATCGTCACCACGAATCTCACAGTTTCAAAACATCAGCAAACAAATTTACATTTGAAATTATTCTAGACGAAACTTTAAAATCTTGTAAATCATAACCCACATCTCAAATTCCAAAATTTTTAACATGGATGAGGTTGGTGGTGGGTGGGTTGAGGGGGGGGGGAAACCATCAAAGAATTGATACTGAGTTTCTTGCTCGTTTTTTTAATAGATGTCGTTTGTCACGACTATAAATGTATGAGGGGAGTGTAAAGAGTTAATAGGAGCAGATGAAGTGCAGCTCTCGATAATCGTACACTTACTTGTGTACTTTATTTCGAGGCGGCCAATCCATGCCAAGTCTGATGCCTTAGGTTCATAGGTCAGGACGACATTGTTCAGCGACAAAGCCACCGAGTCAGTCCGGCACAGCGCTTTGGTTTGGAGCGGGCTGTCCGGTGCTAGTGAACTCGACTCCCACTGCAACAGCCACAAACACACAGGAACTGACGTCATTGGCCGAAAGAACATCATGTGCTTCAGTCGCATGAGCATGTACACACGCACTCTTTTGAATCTGTCGGCGCATTGACGACGCGAAAGGTCTCCAAGACACAAAGAAGGAAGAATGTATATAGTTTTCGAGATACGCATATTGTAAGGTGAGAAAGAGATAATTGATCACAATGGACAACAGCAACAAGTGAAATGACTTTAACAGATGAAAGGTGAGTGTCTTACTTTGATGGACGAATCGTTGCACTCTGGAAATCGCTGCAGCTCGTCTTCTGGCGGTCGGATGAGTATGAGTGCAGACTGGTTTGATTCCACAGTCCATTGACATGTCACATTGTCTGGAGGAGAGTCTGGAAATCCCGGGGACTCTAGGACCATGTTACTGGTGATGTTCCTTTCGCATACTCCTTTAAAAATGCATTAAAATCAAACTTAAAATACAAATTGAAGTAAGCACATATCTGTCCCCCCCCACCACCACCACCACCAGCCTGTTTCTTCCTTCCTTTTTTCGTTCACACACACCCATCCATGTCACTGTCTTTTCTTCCGTTCATCAGTCACTATGATCTTTTGTTCTTTAATTCCTTCGATTGTTTTCTGTTAGCCCATAGTTGTGACTATCCGAAAATCTGTCTGTTACTCAGGATACATGTCTGAGCTAGCTACAACTTCGATATGAAGTTCAGCTCTGTTCTCACAACTGCAGACACCACGTGTTCGCTAGTGCGACCGTGTATTTGTTTGTGTGTGAAATGCTGCTGCTAAAGAAAACATATTACACCGTAGACAGACGAAGACTTCTTGGTTTTTAACCTCCATCTTACCTTCGTAGAAAGCCTCAAACCCTTGTTCGTTTAGGCTCTCGTCCGCATGGAAAATGATCGTCATATTGTTTCCTGAAGACAAGAAAGACATTCCGTCCCCGTCTGTCCCACAGCCCGAAAACAGGACATTGGTGTCGTCTGCAATCTGTGTTCGAAACCAGTCATGTCCCAAGTGAGAAAAGTAGGTAAGCTGAACTTCAATGATCAGTCAGTGGTTTGCTCCGGTGAGTGCATGCGTGCGTGATTCATGAGACAATCAGTGATCGTGTAGATTGAAAGGAATCAGAAGCGAAAGACAACATCACTATGCCAAAAGCAGACTCGACGACGACGACGATGACGATGATGATGATGATGATGATGATGATGATGATGATGGATGATTGATGATGATGATGACGATGATGATGATCAAAAGATCGCACCTTGACTACGTCCCTGCAGATCTTTGTGCTGGTCGGAGGACTGTTTCTGTAGACACCTTCCTCCAGGCTGAATGATTTGAACGTCAGGTTGACCCGGCTGCCCTGGCTGACCTGAATGTCCCACTGACACTGCTGGTCGTTCGGATACAAATTCTCGGCCCACCCAGGACTCTGAAAGCCTCCGCTCCATGACCTGAGCTTAATAACATCACTTCCCAAGGCACACGAGGCGCTCTGCACGGCTGAGAATAACAAGACAATGCACTAAGCACATCTCATCCTGCCTACTGTATTCTCATAGCACCTTATTTTATTTATTTTTTACTTCACTATTCGTTCCATTCCTTTGAGTGCTTTTTTATACTCATTGAAACTGCTGTCACTAAAGCAGCTCTTTAGTGCCTAGTGGGGAGCAATATTTTCTTTTTTAATGCCGTGTAAAGATTAGTGCTAGAGGCCATTTCTCAAAATTTGGTTAACCAAATACACCCTCACGAGATACACACTCACAGACATAACTATGCACAGGAAGAGCTGACGTCAGGATTGTACATGGATAGTTTATGCTGTCAAAGGCTACTTCCGGTGGGAGAGTTTGAACAATTATTTAGACGAGTCTGTGCATGCAGGTGACGACGAGCCTTTTTCTGAGCTTGGTTATGGTTGCAGGCATAACCCTAACCTCTAGAACGGAGAAAGGAGTCGGAGATACCCCATACATTGAAACTAGAATTTCGCTCCGAACTTTAACATAGCTATTTAAAAAAAAAGAAACTTAATTGACCTTTAGCTAGAAACAATATTCGCCATATTTTGCAATGAAAAAACTGTGCAGAACATAATCAATGTGTCTCGAACACAGGTAAACCATGTAAACCATGGGCAGTCCCCAAGAACAAATAATATTTTATGTCTGTTTGAGAATGCTAATTCAAGTTGTTTGTGTAGATGTAACAGGCGGTTGGCGGGCATTGCTCGACGTCTTCGCATTAGCCCGAACATATTCATCAGAAGAATCAGCAAGAGATTCCCTAGGCAATTTTTATAACTGAGTGGAAGAGATGACACGGAGCATTCGTAAGCTATTTCAATCTGTGTAGTGTTATTTAATCTTCTACTGTTTGCATTTGAAAGACCCCAAAAAATGAATAAAAGAAAGGAAATTAGACCTAAAAAGAAGGGAAAAAATGACTGAAAAATTGGATCATCTTCATACAACTAATAGAGAGAAATAGAGAGATAAACCAAAAACAAAATACAAATAAAATAATCTTATTAAAAAGACAGGGCACGGACAAACAGATGGACATATTTATACAAAATTAATTTTTTAAAAAGTAAGGAAATATAAAAGTTATAGTATTATACTGCACAAAGTATGGAAACATCAAACTTACCTCTAAGACCGGAGATTAACAGTAATATCCTCAACATGATGGTGAGTCAATCTGTGGCAAAAAATGAAGTGAAGTATTAAACTACAAGTCACAACAATGTTTGTCTTTTTTTAGTGTGCACTTTGACCCCACTTTTAATGGTGGGGGGGGCATATATATATATATAAATTTAACATATATTATAAACAGTCCATCACTTAAGTGTTGTATGTATGTAACTGTTTAAACAAAATCTGTAGGATATATAATTGTAGAAATTCGGGAATCAAATTGTCGGATGTTCGTTTTTTATCTTAAATCAGATACAACAGCGTAATTTTGATACTTCATATAAATGACTTGGGTAATGGAAACATTTCACTCGCCTTGACAAAAGCCAGGACCAACTCGAAAAGACAACATGCTCAATGTTATTTCACGTACCTGAACTCGAGAAGTCAACCTCAAATTACATATCAGGCACTTCAAGACTGTTTCTATATTTTAATAAAGTCTTGTTCTTATCTTTTCAATCCTCGACACGACGGCCAATGAACCAATTTCTGATTGGGCGTATTGATATCCTGCCAACCAATCAAATAGCTTTCACGACACTGACCTCGCCCACCCACGCGCCACGTTTTGCGGTGACGAGCGAGACTTGAATGAATAATATATTATTGTTCTCAAACAAACACACCACAGAATTCGAGGGAGTGTCACACTATCTACGACTGGTTGTGAGCTACAAAGCAAGAACATAACAGGTCGTGTTTGCAAACGTGGGTTATTTTTTTTTTCGTACTTTGTTTCGTGTGTTTGTCCAGCTTTTTTTTATTTTATTTTTTATAATTGTTTTGCATTTCCATAATTGGCTGGCTAAATTTATGCATGTGTGTGATGTGCCTTATTCACAAAAGAATATTTCGGCAGAAGTACATAGACATATCCACCTCTGTATCATATTCTCCAACTCGATCATCAGTGAGAGGGGTCCGGAAAGAAGACAATACTATTTTAGAAAACACTAGCAAGTCCTGCTTTTGAAAAAGGTTTTTGTCAGTGACGATTTTCCTGTCAAATTTATTTTTAATAAAGACTTCCTAGACAGTAGTTAGTGCTTCTCCACCCTGGTTGCTGGTCCAAACCTTGGTTGGACCTCTGACTGGAAAATCCTCTGCCCACATAGCAGCTTCCGAGACGATTAAGAATCTGATTTATCGGGGATGGTAATCCGGCGGAACAAAGAGGGCTGTGTTCTAACTTCCACACATCGTGCCCTACAACTATAAAAATATAGAACTAATTTTCTTGAACTAATAAAAGATTATCGGTCTCGCCGTCCATCTCTCTAGATGCATGCATACGTTGGTTTTGGATATAAAACGAAACGAACTGATTATAAAAGAAGTGATCGAATTTTATATAGGAGACACAAAATGGGGAAATCTCGTGTGCACAGAGCAATCTGCGTGATTGAACAGGCATCGTGAATCTGAAAAGTTTTCTAGACTCGTTCCTGGCCTCTGCATCTGGAACAATTATTCTCCTTGACAAGTTAGGGACTGGAATAACTATTCATCATCTGGTACCAAAGGATGAATAAATGCAATTAAATTAACCTGATTTGCCACAGAAAACGGTGCCAGAACTACCCAAACACCGCACAGTTCATGACCAACCCCTACTCTTGCTTTCGTGAGAAGTGGTCTGGTCATCCGTCACGCAACGACTGGACGCACCATGATGGCAGAATTGGCGCAGTAATTAGTGCCACTGATTGATCTCTGCGTGCGCCTTCAAGCTGATGACAAAAAAGAAAAAAGACCTCCCACCTGCCTCGATCATCATGTCTGTGACCCAGTAATGACGAGCCGCTCGTCGGCGAGATGAAGAATCATGTGACACGTGTGATGTTTACACCTGTTACTCCAACGTGCGATAAAGAAGCGCGTGACATTCGCTCTGTTTGTACTTGTTACTCATTGCCAGCAGAACTTTCACTTCATCCAGTCAACCAAGAGGATTATGGGTCCAATCTGTGACTCTCTTTCTCTACGCGCGCGCGCACACACGCACACACACTCAAACGTGCACGCAGAGGAGAGAGATTATTTTTGCTACTATGTCTTATCCGTGATCTTTAATTATTTATGAGGTTTCTCAAGATACTATCGACTGCAATTTGCAAAAACAGAGTGAGAGAGAGAATCAAGTCGATGAAAATTTCTTTTGGACAACAAAATGAAACAACGGTTTCTACTGAATAGCTTTTGTCAGGAATTCTGACATGTCAGATAGCTTCATCCAAAGTTGGAGCTTGAGCGCGGGTAGAAAATGGAGATAACTGACAGCAGAACTTGCAAACACTTTTGTAAGGGCATGTTAAAAGGAACTAGGACAGCTCATTAGATCCACTCCGTTGCCACTGAGGGCAAACGGAACGAGAGGTGGTGTTACACTAAAGCTCACAAATTTCGCAGGGAGAGTGACCTTTGCACAAACTTGATCACGTGACATGGGAGGAGTGTTTTTGTCAGACTGCTATGGTGCGCGAAACATTTAGAGAGAGAAGCAGCAACCAGCGAAAAAAAAACGAAAATTCCCTTTTCTGATAGTCATTAACCCTATAATTGTAAAAAGTAATTTTCAAACTGTAATTAATCATGGATGCTTAATAATAAAAATGCAAAATTTATAAAGCGCATACTCACACTCCTAAGGACATGTTCTTAGCGCTTAAGAACAGAATGAAACATGGACAGCATACGAGGGACAGGAAATCAACAAATAACATGAATATAAAAGAATAAACAACCGTACTAAACGAAGAATAAAATCAAACACAGAAAACACAAAGAGGAACCAAATAACAAGAACAAGAGCCGAGAGTAACATGATGATGCAAAAGGAAGGGTGTGAAAAAGGACTTGCATTATGGGAAAGGGTGTTAGGAGTAACATTTAGTTTTCAGTGCACGCAATAGTGGGTAGTGGCGGGTATGGAAAGGGAGAGAGTTACATTGTTTCTCTGCACAATAACTAAACATCCTGTGGCCATATGTTGTTTTGGTGACAGGAAGAGTAAGGAGACGATCATCTGGCTGTTTTTGTATAGGGTTCGTATTTATCCCAATCGGCAATTCGAAGTGTTTTTAAACCTTTACCTCATTTACTATGCGTCAACGTGGATTATGCTGCGGTGTAGTCTTCATGGAATAGTTCACGTCAATACCACCATAAAAAGCATAACTGAGGATTTTTCAAATAGAAAAATTACTCTGAATTCATGATTTGATAATGAATTTCCGATCCAGTACAGTGAGCGTCTAACATTGAAAGAACGGGAAAATGACATGAAAAGTTAGGTTCTAACAACAGGAGCTTCTGGAATGTGTTAAAGAATTAATGATTAACTATAAAGTCTGTAATATTAAATGACACTGTTTACTCTTACAACATCTTTAAGTTGAGGAAAATGCCTAAGATAACTTTTAATGATAATTTTAACTCATTTTTTCAAAAGAGCTTACTGACCGCATTGTCATGTGTACTGCATGCTGTACAACTAGACTTGGCAGGTGAGAGTAACATTCATAGCTTGCGTGCTCACCTACCTTCCATCCCTCGTTTTGAAACTATGCATGACACGTCTATCACAAAATACATTCAGAAAATATTACATTAGCGCCCTATTGCACAATAAATCAAACACCATTAAAATCATTTATACAGATATCTTTACGTTTATGAAGATAATATATTTTCCTATCTAAGTTCAAAGATGAATGTTTTCTGAGCCCAAATTTGTTTTCATACAAAATCGCAAATTACTTCGCGCAGAAAAGAACTATATATTTAAGCTTGGTTAAAGGATTGCCTACTACGAATTCTATTTAAATTTTAAGCATTCTGACAAGTATTAGCTAAGATAAAGCTGAGATTTTGTAGCAGTTTGTCAACATATGAGAATATTAATTTAAACACAATATGGTATGATACAAATCATTAGACAGAAATTTCGAGGCTGTACAAATGTTCATTACTACTAGGTACGTACCCAGAGGATTTTCATGAAAATGGTGTCTACTATAGAGCTACGGAAATATTCATGCGAAACGGTTCCCACTGAAAACCTAAATCCATGACCAGGTGATACGTTAGACGTAACCAGGATCGTCCTTTCCGGTGAGTTGTATCGCTTTACAGTGCAAAGTGTAAAGGTTTCTACAATCGAGATGGACCAGTCTAGTCGTTTGAGAAACGAGAAAGCTTGCGATGCCTTGGCGAAGGGATTCAACATCCGGGGCAGATGATAGTGGAGCTCATTATTCGTCTAAGCAGCATTGACAACCAAAGACCTTCTCTCAGATCCCCTCCAGTCATTAAGCCATTAAATGAGTGCGAAAGAGAAAATAAATTATCGCCCGTGTCTCAAAGTTTGAAGTAGAGAGATACAGTAGAAGAACGCGTGACCTTTAACCCTGCCTTTCTGATCACCGGTGTTCGGTTGTTACTGAGATAGTTGAGGATTGAAAGAAAAATGTACGTAAAATATAATAAATTATCAGATCATTCTCGTAGCAGGTGAATCTTGAGGAGAGAGAGAGATTATGGTTGTTTTACTTGGGGTTTCTTTTTTTCTTGGAGGTTTTCAGGGTTCCGAATTAACATGTCTGACAAGCTATATATGTGAAACCTATGTATTAATGTTTACTTTAAGTACCTTTTATTATCTCCTAAAACACCTACCACCAATACAGTAAGGCAGCGGTTCTCAACCTTTTACTTGTGACGCCCCCCCCCCCCCCCCCTGACGAACAGAGGTACGTCCGCGCTCCCCCCTTAGCCAGCAATGTAAACTAATTTCACTAATACCGGTATAAGAAACTTTTTAAAAATGACCACCTTTGCGCCCCCACCCCCCTTGTAAACACGTCGCGTCCCCCAAGGCGGGCGCGCCCCACCGTTTGAGAACCTCGGCAGTAAGGACTGTCTTTCCTGGGTTCAAGTCTCATCTCAGGCATCTGCTTACAGGATCGGTGCTTTGCAGTGATTCAGCGTTAGTTACCGGCTCGGTTCAATGCTTTACCTCACCCTACTCTCTCCCTCCACTGCTTTGTTTCGACATTTTTTATCCTCGTTCTAAATTAGCTTTCCTCAAGGTAAGGATCTATTTTATATATACACTATATATCTGGTCCGGATATATCTGTTTTCAGATAGCTGGGCTCACTAACTGTAAACATTTATTGAAAAAAGAACAACAAAACAATAACAGTAATCTGTTCTTGAGATACAATACGTCTTTAACGATCGTAGCATTCACATGAGCTCTGAAAACAGGAAAACGTCTTCATTAACAGCAGCAAGATAACTTCAATTCTTGCACTTATTCTTCTTCCAAAATAAACCGTGTGTTGACACAGCCAGGATGAAGACTACCCCTTCCTCCACCGTTCCATGCCATGTTTCATCTCCGTTTGTTTGAATACTTACGAGTTTTAACGCCTACACCTCTTTGCATCATCTGGCAGGGTTGAAGTCAACACCGGCGTACCGAGGTAGCCAGCCGCTGTGAAATGAATGTCTACCATTCCGCGGCTCTGCTGTCTTCGTCTTCCTCGAGTGTCTATCTATAATGGATGCCATCCGACAGTACCCCTCCGACGTGTGCCGCGTGCCTTTAAAGTGTTATCAGTCTTGAGAGACCATTTTAATTGCACAATTTTCAGGAAAGCAGGAATTGCCGCTGGACTGCTGGCTGTTTTCAGAGGCCATCTTCGACTCTCGATAAGTTGAAGTTGTCTTGGCGACGCATTTAACAGCTGAATATCCGTAACCGTGATAAACATTTTAAAGACAGCAATAGTTTTGTAACAATTTTTTTAGTCACTTCTTGCTTCTTTCTTTTTGTCAAAAAGTCCTCGACCTCCACGACTTGGAGCCAGCAGACTGGAAACACAACAGATCACAAAGCCTGAGCTTTTGTACCTCCGCCAACACGAGAGCTCCTATCGTCTGCTTTGCGTGGTTGCTATGTATGGACTTTATTCACGTGATGCTTTTCAAAACGAGGCTTCACGTGCGTCGTGGTTACGAGGAAGAATGCATCACAAAAAAGTCAAAATCAAATCAAAACAGACTTTATTGTCTGCCCAGGAGACCCAGGGCAGAAATTTGTCTTTGCTCACATACCCATACAGACATTTAACACACAGTTAGAAGTAAAAGTGAGGAGTAAAATAGTGTTGATTGCACCAGTCCATCAAAGCAGTGTATGTTTATCCTAACAACAAACCTTGGGTGACCAAGGGCCTAAAAGCACTGCTGAACAAAAAGAAACATTTGTTCATCACGAGCAGAAGCCCACGACAGAATCGCTGTGTGCTATACTGTAACAGATACAATATGATGATTAGATCTAGCATCTGAGATGATTTACTGTTTCGCATTTTCACACTGTTCAGAAAAACATGACTAGTGTGAACTCATCTTTTTAAAGAAAAAGCTCCACTGGCATCACGTTAACAATTACAAAGTCGTGGCACACAAATAATGTCTTGCAAGCCAAGCAAACGTCTAGTATCAGTCTTCGTTCTTCGTTAATCGTAAATGTGGGAACGTGGAATGAGATCCAAACCGTTTTACAGACCTTTTCATGCATAGATCAGAAGCTCAGAGCTCATATCATTCGGTAGTCACTACACAGGTCCACGAGGCTTCGATCAGGTTATACGATATATATGGCGCTTTGGTGAAAAAGTCCACAGTTAAACCAAAAAAAAAAATATATTCTTTGAAAATTAGTTTGCAAGCATTCCAGCGCTATACTTCTATGAAGAAACGGAAGGCTTATTGAGCAAAGAAAAAAATGACCATCATGATATATTTCGCACTTATTACTATTTATATATTGAATGCTAAGGCTAAAGTTCGGGGGAAAATAGCCTGTTATTACACAAAACTCGTGCCAGCCTTACATTGAACCAAATATTGGTGTAATTTTAGTGACGGTAGTTAGATGAGCAACAGAACTTTCAGTGGTAGCAATTACAGACATATCACGTGAACTGAAGCACCTTCAAGTCATGACGGCCCCCTGAAGGTCTCGTCTTCTTGTGGATAACAGCACGGACGTGTATAGGTGGACTGCTGTCTGTCTGCGGAGACCAACGCTTAGCCTCTTGCGAATTTCTCCGCTGTTAGTCTCGGCGAGCCTAAATAATGAATATGACTAAACCGGAAGCTTTGTACACTCCTGCCTCGTTTTAGTAGTTAATTGGAAAAAAAAATCGTCTGCCAGCAGCCCAGTAATAAAAGTTCGTGATCACAGTCTACACGTCAGCTCCTACATCGGAGAACGAAACAAACGCTTTGATGGCGGAAAGACGTTGATGTTCTCGGAGTCATGTCGTCAGCAAGCCTTATAAATCACGATTTGTGTGTCGTGCGATTAAGCCGACCCCAGTTCGTTAGTTTACATGTGGAGCGGCAAAGGGACGAGAGCAGAATCGCCAAGTGATGATTGTGGCTGGTATTTCTTGTCCCCTCCTCTTCTACAATGAACCCGGATGCAGTCACCTCGTTGTCCGTACAACACGGAGGTGCAACATTTGAAAAACACCCTGTTATTTCATCCCAAACAGTTCCTTCTCATTACTCGCAGAATACACATTCGTCTCTCTGTCTCTTTGTGTGTGTGTGTGCTCGCGCAGCTATCAGTTAGACAGACAAATGGAAATTTAAAAAAAAAAAAAGGAGAAAAAAGAGAAAACGCATACAACAGCTGACAACTAAAAATAACGCATTAGAGAAGATAGTCTCAAAGTTGAAGAGTATACAGATATACACTATAACTGGCTATTCAAGAGAATAATAAACTTACCACTTCTAAGAGACAGTTCTTCCGTCTGTGGCAGAGGAGTCAACATTAAAAAGTGGTACCTCATCCTAAAGCTCTGTGTTGTGTTTAGCTCTTCCAGACAACACAAGTGCACTCAGTAACCTGTAGTAACACATCCGAAGTCGAAAATAAAAACAAAGTCAGCTCTATGGACACTCCGCGACCAGTTACAGGGTGACATGCGAAGGTTGAAGTAGAAAGCTGTCAACGACCGCCATGATTGATGAAGAAACCTCACTAGCCGCAGCAAAGAAGCTTGGCAGGGAGGTCATGAATATAGATTTCACGACCGCCGGCATCTTTTGAAATTAAACCAAAAGACAGGACATTAAAATTGTTTCTTAGAGAGAGGCCTTCCTGTCTGACCTCGAGCGGCGCTTTTGGCTGTCAGACTGAGAAATGTCTTTTGACAAAGACCCTGTACCGGATGGAGTGGTCTTGACACAGCAGCTTTTGTCTCCCGTGTGACGTGATTTGTGTCACACGAAGCTGATGATAGTGCGTCACCTCCTCGGTTTTTATGCCCTCGCACGCACGGACAGTTCATTTCCTCACAAAAAGTGTCCTACTTTTATCCAAACCTAGTTGAGTAAGAGAGATTATTAGGGAGGGAAAGACGGTATGAACATTTCGTAGATCTACTAAGTAAACCACAACAACAAAAAAAAAAAAAAAAAAAAAAAATCACGAAATTTTCAGATGAGGTATTTTTTTAAATTTTATTTGCATGTCCCCACTTTCTGATCCACACGCACTTTCATGGCTCCAAACCTCCCCTTCCTCCACCCACCCACCCTACCCCGACAATATTTTCTCAGTAATTTTTATCAACAAACAAAAAAGCTTACTTTAAAAAACCACTATAAGATGGAAGTTTCCTAAATCTTAGCAAAAATTACCAATTATACGAGGTGGCAAGCCTTAAAACATGGACGAATAATTCGTGACGTCCTAAGGAAGTAGAGACAGGACTATGTCAAGGCTAACAGCTCAGTTGTCAAAAAGTATATTAATTAGGTATATCTATATTCCACTATTAGGTCATGGATCTGACCTTTCTCCTTTTCTTTCCTTTTTTTTTTTTTTCTTTTTCTTTTTTGAGCATAGGTGAGAATCTCATGTTCGAAGGGTTGAAGCTATAGCGAGTGGAAAAAGAAACAATTTAACCCTGACTTACAGATGATGTGTAAGCCTACAGCTCTGTATAAGTTGTACAAGTTGTGGGTGATGTTGCAGCCCATGATGTTCTCGACTCCCCTACAAGTTTGCGCTGGAGATGAGCAGTCGGTGTTGCGACACACCTCCCCCTCAGCCGCAGACAGGTAAGTAGTGGGGTAGGGGTGGGAGATGGATAGGGGTGCAACTTGAACAGGCCCAGGCAGGTAAGAGCCGTCGTAGTATAATAGATCACAGCAAGCAAGCCACACACAGGTAAGGTCTGTGTCTGCATCTGCTAATCGCCAGATGAAACAAAATGTCGACTCGAGATGCTTCACCACATTTCGCTCACGCAAAGAAGTCAAAAACCTAAAGCCAAGCATCAAACAAGCAGTTTTCAAGGAGGATGAGGGAAAGATACTGGGACTGTTAGAGTTGAAGATCTTGTTAGTAAGAAAGACAATATCACAGCGAAGAGGACTAGGGAGGGGTGAAGTCAGGGCGAAAGAGAATGAGAGACAGCAGTCTGTTTGGGAACAGTAAACAGAGGTTAAGGGGGAAAGAAGTTAACTAGTGAAGTGAGTGGGAACAGAGTCAGTGGAGTGGACTGGCCGGAGGGAGGTGTCAATTAGTGGTAAAACTAAACATCGAGAGAGATAGATTGGTAAGTTTATCGCTGCTTTGCCTACGAAATGGACAGGCGTGTGAGCAGTTTGTTTCTAAATATTCGAGCTCATTGCTGATGGTGTCATCGCTGACAGTCGACAGAGGGATGTAAAGACATGTAAATAAAAGCAAATGACGAAGAGACTGATGCACAGAAAACATGGCATATGATGAGCACAGAGGCACAGAATACCTACAGATGATGAGCACACTATAGAAACAATACATTCAGATTAAAAGTGCACTGATGCACAGAATACCTACATTAGCTGCTACAACGAGGCTGGTGTGTACAAAGCTTCCGGTTTTACCACGTTTCAGCTTAATTAGTAGAACGAGGGTGGGGTGTAGAAAGCTTCCGGTTTAGTCACATGCATGCTTTAAGTTCGTCGAGACTAACAGCTGAGAACTTGGCAAGAGGCTAAGCGTTGGTCTTGGTAGACAGCAGTCCACCTCTTATTGTTCTTGTACGATTATACATGGCACATCAGATCCTTAAATATTCTCTTTAACATCTAACTTTTAATGCAGAGAGTAACTACGCTTACGCTTACTGCTGTTATAAAGGATGTCTTTAAATTTTATTAATTAAAAATCTAAACGACGTCATCACGAATTCGAGATGGAAGCCATGTGGACGTTAAGGATATATCGTCTGCTTTCGTGCGAGCCCAGACGAAATGATTAGCCAAGTGAAAGCGGTTTCCAATGTCATCGACCCTCCAGAAAATCTATCTTTCACACACATCGTCATTCATCATCATCATCATCGTCAATTTATCATAATTGAAGGAAATGACCAATAAACGACTGCAATAACTGAAACTTATTTTTTGAATCAATAAACGAAACGACTAAGTCAAATTCTATGTTTGATAGTTGTGCTTACAGAAAAAAAAAAGAAAGATGAAAAAATAAACGATTGTTTCCAAAATCTATGAAAATATTACTAATGCGGGAAAAACAACACACGGCAGCAGAGCATAAAGGCAAAGTGAGATGTATTTCGAGCTACAACACTGGTATGGGGTGGGGGAATAAGTGAAATAATACATTTTAAGTCCGCTTCAGAGGCTATTTATAATGCTAACAAAATGACTGTCTTACGTTAGTTGACACCAAGGTTGTAACATCGCTCAAATCAACAACAGACAGTGACTCACATCACTTGGTATCTGTAACTCCCTCGATGAACGAGTGAAAAGTGCGCCAACTTCTTGTTGACGGTAGAACACACACAAAGTTAACCCTGTCACTTGATTATCTCCATCTTGCACGCCGGTGTCCTGATGGCCGCATCCTGCCTCATTTCCCAGTCACATCAGTGCTCCTCATGTCTGCACGGCTTCTGTTTGCTCACGAAAGAGAGTGGGCAAGCGGGACCGAACCCCCGGCAAGCCCTCCAGCAGGTCGCCTGCTGACATCAACCATGACGACAGTTCTCATCGCAACCTTTCCTCCGGATGCTTCGTGGGAACGACACTGATTTGGGACCTTGTTTAGGGCTGATCCAAGAGGAGGGACGGCGTGTGTTCAGTCGCAGTTCACACTCCCTTTCCAGATCCTTCCCTCACCTTTCGTGAAAAAGCTGCGCGCGGAATGCTCTGTCTTGTCAGGTGGACGGACGGACCTACAAGGATGTCGCGCTGTCTTGTCAGACGGACGGACGGACCTACTCGGATGTCAGAAACAATACCAATGACCCGCCTGCTCCCTCCACTGACTTTGTGTATGTGCGGTCTCTGCTGGGGTCACAAACTGTTGACGTGCAGGGTCTGGTCCAGCCTATTGCCCATCGTCATCATAGGAAGCGCGCTGACTGGTGTGCGCATGCAATGTTTGCCTCCGGCCTTGCCAACGTAAATTTGAGATAAACCTAATCTCGTCTTTTTTGTTCAACCCGTAATTTTTTCTTTTAATCCACCCACACACATACACGTACTTTAGTCGGGAGTGTCTTTTGCAATGCTGTAAAATGAATGGAGTAGCGACGGTGACGACCTGGCTCTACCGACCTCACGACACCACAGCCGTTTGGTTTGTGTCCTCCGGTTTACAAAGTTAGGGGTGTGAAGCTTCCTCGGGTCAGAGACCGGAAAACTCTCTGTACACCCAGCAGCAGTGGTATCCAGTTATCAGGCTAAACGATGGTAGGTGGGCTGTAGATGTACCGAATCTGCAGTTTACCAGACTACGGATGATAGATCACGTGGGGTGTTTAACTGTATGTTTTAAAACACAAATATAAGTTATAATAAATATCACAGTATTATCACTGTTGTATATTGTAGAAAGGTACAGGTCGTTCCATGACCTTTGTCAGGTCGTTGGGGGTGAGGTGTTAGAGACCTTACTTTTCTCAGGGCCAGGTTTACGTGAGGGTAGTGCCCATCTCCTCTCCTTCGCTGCCTTATCTTCATCAACCCTCTTTAGAGTCGGGTACCCATTCCCGCCAGCTGGGAAAATTGAGCTGCGCTACAAGGGTATCGAACTGGCGCACCTCTCATTTCGGACGCCACCACTCTAACCCTCGGCTATCAGCTTCCCTGAGTAATTAATATTGATTAGACGAGCTGCATAATGGGCGCAATCGTCTGCGAGAAGAAAATCTTCTGAATCCAGACTTAAAATTAGCTTGAAACTGAGGTCGTTCACATTTTACCAGGAATAATGTGATAAATTAACATGAAAAACTGAATATCGCACCGGACACTCATCTTCACAACGCCCACGCTCTTCATCAGATTCCTAAAAAGTGATCATAAGAAAAACAAATGCTGAATTTTCAAACTTTATTTATACAGGAAGTCAGCAGCACGGCGTAGATAAGATCGTCTCTAGAACCAAGATCCTAAAAGCATGTCCCCCGTGTCACTGAAAAAGAATACTATGGTCAACACGATTCCAAACACGAGAGATACTAAGAGAAATCAAGATCGGTAAGTCTTAAGTAAACAGGGGAATGAACGGTTAATAGTGTGAGGTCAATAACACGAATCTACATCTGCTCTGGCTATTTCTAAGTAGATATCTAGTTTCGTTCTAAGGTAACCGTTCAAAACTTGTCGTCCACTTGTGGCTGTTTCTGATCTTAACCTTTCGTTTCCCTAGAATCAGCTGTTCCTTGCAAGTGGTTGGGGCCTCTCGGTGAGGCAGAAACTAGCTGCAGAAATCTATGGGTATTATAATATAATAAATTAATATTATAATATATGGATATGTACGCGACTCTAGTGTTTTCAGAATAATCTGTTTTTCCCCGTTTTTGAATCGTAAGCCGATCACAGCGTTCTAATCATCCTTAAAATAAAGATTGCAATCTTTTTAGATGACTGGATAAATGCTCAGGGCAAGATACTATTCCCCCAAATCTGGGGAAACATCCACCTTTCGTTCTCGAGATACATGCTAAAAACACGATGATGCACCAAAAACAGTCAACGAGATAGACGTCAGGATTGTACAATGATAGGTTTATAATGTCAAGGCTTCAGCCCATGGGAGAACCGGGTGTTATGTTAATTAGGCAAACACGGCAAGCTGATCTGTCGTTGTGGACAGAAAGAGTCTTCTTGCCAGCGCCTCAGCTCTGTACTGACTCTTTTGAAGATCCTGTTGTGCTGCAAGTCGTTAAGTAAACATTGTCTTACTTTAATTATCCCGCACGTTGCTTGCTCCAGGACGCTTCCACCAACTTCACCAGACAAAAGCGCCACTACATATTTGTTTTCTTGTTTCCCTGACAAAGACAGGTGTAGTTAAATTTACATTATTAAAACATATGTTTAATATATACAAACACTTATAGATATATATACACAAATAAATTATAAAACATATATTTTAATATTTCACACAAAAAGTTTTCAGGTGTGCTACATACTGTACTTCTTATTCAAGTTCTAACGATTAGATATGAGTGAATTCGCGTTCTGGAGACAAGTCTACAAACATCACAATGCAGACCACCAGGTCAACACTACAGAGGTCAGGATTGTTCATGTGTCAAGGATTCAGCTAATGGGAGAACTGGGATCATTTGTTAATTAGGCGAAAAACGGTAAACTATCATTTTAAGGACAGAATATACTTAGCGATTCATCATCTTGCAGACTGGCCGCTACATCAAAGAATGGCTGTGTGTGAACGTCACTGCATCAAAAGTAAATTTCAGCAATGATTACACACTGAAGGTGACCGTACACATTCAACAATTATTTTGAAATGCCTAAATGATATATATTTTTTTTAATTAGCAGTTTTACTATGCCTGGAGTGTTTATCATTGAATTTGTGAAATAGCCTTTCATGCTGCAGCTTATGCATGACAATGAATTGTTTGCTGTAATCAGTGACTCAGCAGAACATTAATGATAATTCAAATACTATAGACTATAAAGAGTTATTACAGCAATAAATTGGCTATGCAGCCTACTAAAATATGTTTGAAATTCCATCTACAACAATCCATTTTCAACAGCAGTGACATTTTTAAAAAGCTGTTTCATGACTTTATTATTGATAGGACAAAAATGATTTACTTTTTAATTTATTTTAGTCTTTGTTACTCCTCGATGATCATAGGGCCACACAACACCTCGCCAGCAGACCAGGTTTTGGGCAGCCCCCTTTAGTTGGGCTCATGTGGTTCCAACGTCCTTTGTCTCGCTCTCTACTGTTCTTTTCCAAGTCTGACTTTACTTCTAGTGTTTCCTTTTAGTTTCTGCAGACAAGTGAAAGCTAAGAAAAAGAACTTTTTTAATGATCAAATTGCATTAGCAGGTGATAAACCATGCGGCTTAAAAACTAAACGTCAGGAAGTCAGAGGAATATTAAGATATCCATTACTTTATGGTATATTTTCAACAATTTAATGTTTAAATTACAAAAGAGGCAAGTGTGTAATGGATGTTGTTAGATTACTCTACAATCATTTGATGTGAAAAGGGAGATTTGAAAATCTTGTTTAGTGCATGTGTAAGGGAAATGATTTTTATTATCATAGAATTATGTTTCGATTCACTGGATGCTTATAGAATGCGCACAGAAACTACAATTGCTACTCCATTCATCTGTAGATTCTTGTGTCAATATTTACATTATGGACAGATATCGACTTACACAATTTTCAGCATATTTTCTAATCAGAAAAGTTATCAAGAAAATTGTATAACCCAAGATTTTTCATGTAACAGGCCATACACACTATGCCCAGCGACTACATTTCAAATGTAGCTTAAATGAAACAGCTAAATTGCAATTAAAAAAAACAAGTTATTTAGTCAAAAGTAATGTTTAACAATATTTTACTCAACTATATGAATTTAAAAAACTATTTATATACACAGAAAGCTAATGTGGGACGTGAATATTGGCAATCACACCTATGGTTGTTAGACATTAGGTGAAAAACTCCCTTTAAAAAAAATCTTTTATGGCAGAGATTAAAGGTTTAAGCTTGTGTAAATCTGAGTGTGTGTGAGGTGAGCATTTAAGGCATTAATTCCCTTTTTTTTTCCCCCTAAAGATTGGTGGTTTGAGATAACACTTTTATGACAGAAATGTGAGCTTTTCAGGTAATCTCTCTGAGTTGCCAACAGAAACATGCAGCTTCAGGATTTTTAAAATGTGTACCTGTATTCATTTCAACAGTCTCAGTGTTATTAAAATTAAAAAAAAAAAAAAACGCCTAAGAATATGTGAAAAGGATTAGTTTACGTATTAAAAAAAATATTTGTAAATATAAGAGCACACACAGTAAAGATGCACAGTATACAAACAATTACTGATTTTTGTTTTGGTGTGTATTCACTATAATAAATACAATAGTACAAATACACAAGTAAGAATCTACAATCACAGACACACTTTTTGTTTTGTTTCGTTTAATGTTAGTTGTACTGATGATTTGTCAGTCTTACGATGCCTTCATTGTGTTTTAAGCTAGAATTGTACTACAATTCTTTTCATCGCTCATACAACACTGTAGCTGACAGACCCCCAGTCCTGTCTATGGTCTGATTACTCTGACAGAATGTTCTGCTTCTTGTTTCTTACAAAAGCACCTGGTGTTCGATTGCTTGTTCCATATTGTGATCATCCACCATCTACCCCCTACCGATCTGTATGCTTACAGTTGGTCAAACAATTGTTGCTGTTTCTCACCCCATATGATATGTGTGATTCTCAAGCAGCCTTAATATAATACAATCAAATACTCCTCCCCACAAAAAAAAAAAAAATCAAGAAAGGCAGTGAAGGTCAACCTGCGATGTCTTAATATCATCTTCTAGGACATCTAAATACAATGGCAAGTTGGAGAAAAATCTCAAAAATTTAGTTGTGAATGGATTTAGTGACTTCAAGAAATGAACTGCAAAATTTGTATCTACCAAAAAGCTGTCAGCATGTTATTCAAAATGTACCTGCCTTATCAAATTGCATCCAGGCCATCTTTCAGAGTTTAATTCCTGCTTTAGGTAAGATTGTGTGTATTGATCAAGCTGCCGATTTATACATTAATACATCACTGAGTTATTTTCAAAATGCAAGCACAACTTTTTAAAAATTTTGACAATTATCTGTCAATCTCTTACCTTATCCCAGGTGTGAATACAGTGGCATGAGCATGATGTAACATCTTGTACATCACCTTACACATGATGTAGCAATGGAGAAGACGACACACTGTAGCAAGTTCTGCACTGGCTCTTTACAATCTGAGGATCCCCGTACAGAGACGGATATAAGAGATGCTCAGTGACATCTTTCAATCTGGTGCCATGTGGTATCACCAACATGGTCATTTTTGTGTAAGACATGTTGCGAATGGGTCTCCTTCAGGAACTTCTTGGTGGTGTGCACATCACCACATCTTTAGATTTATTGCATTTTTTTCTTTTTCAGCTTTTTTTTTTTCAAACAATTTTTTTTTCATCAGAGGGGGGCAACTGTCAAACAGAATTAACTTTTGTACTGCTCTGATACCCTTTTTTACGATTTCATTTTTTTTTTTTTTTCAACATGATTGTTTCAGGTCTTTTTCTTTTTCCATCTTTTGATTCCCCCTTTTGTTCTATGTTCTTTTTTTCCAATTCCTTTAAACATCAGAGCAGTAGCAAAGTGGCATTCTCTGACAATAAAGCACAAGACATAAAACACCTCATATACAAGAAAAGTTCTCTCATACATTGTATGGCTCAATGTCAATTAGTAACAAAGAAATCTATAAAAGAGAGACATTTGAGTAATAGTCAACAGCATTCAAGTGAACAGTAAGTAAATATTTTGCCAGAAACAACATATTTTGACACTGTAGATTAATATTTACTACATTACTTGTCTTAAAAATGCAACACAACTTATTAACTTCTGTGACTGCTTCCAGATGAGGAGGGGTGGGGAAGCACATATTACCAAAATACCATTGCTGTTACAAACACAAAATACCCTAGAAATCAACACGCCTCATATTGCAAGCATATTGTCTGCTCAGCGTTGTGCTATATTACTTGCATTCATATGAATACACATGTTCATACACTAGCGGTCTCTATATCACTCTGCTGCCTATGAACAAAGTGAATGGTACAAAGAGAAAATGTGCACACAAACTACAATATATGTTCCATTCACCTGCAGATTCCTGCGTGAGATTAGTAATGTTGCACAAGAAAGGACTTTTGCTCTTTTTAACCAGATGAATGTTCTATCATGAGAAATGTCATACTACAAACTAGTTTTCATAATTAGACATACAAATAAATTATATAATCTTAGAATCTTAGGACAGTATTATGAACAACTTTAAAGCTCCCTCTGCTAAGATAAACTTGGTAAAATGAAATCTTGTCCTGCCATAGTGTCCAGCAGCATACAAAAAGCAGACCAGAACTGTTTAATGACCCCAATTTTTTTTAAAGTAATTAAAACCTTTCCTAGAAGCAAATCAACTGTTAGCAATGCCATAACTTTCTAATGTTTTTATCTGGTATGTGTTCATACATTATATCAAGCTACTTTTTGTTTTACATGTGCACATGACAAACCAGTCAGTCAAATTTTAGGAAAATTAAAAAAACCTCACACATGCGCACACACACATACTTGTTTATGGTAAGAGCCGCAAAAATGATAGCAGAGTCTAGGGACAGGGATACAATCAAAACCTCTCCAGTTTACATTAACTCAATGAAGTGGATTTTGCTCTAAGCAAAGATCTTGTGCTGCATGCTGGGAGTCTCGTGCTCCTGGTTAAACTTCTTCTTGATCTTGTTTTCCTATCACCGACGCCACGACCGGCTTTCCTGGTCTTCCTCCTCTTCTTCATCAGGAGCAAGCAGCAGCTGTTCATCTATATCCTCCTCTTTGCTAATGGTTACCTGAGTCTGGAGACAAAACTTTAATCAGAGTTGATAATTAAGTGAACAAGCATGATGTAACAAGACAAAAAGGTTACTATTACAATAAATGTTGCAAGGGAGCAATACGTTGTTGGAAAAAAGATAATTATCTGGCTGTTAAAGCCTTAACATATAGGCTCATTGTCTCCCTAAAATCTATAGGTATGAATGCATGAATTCGAAATACCAGTACTTATGCACAGCATTTTAGCAGACACCTTCAGCATAAAAAATTTCAATGTACAAATAGCATCACACAACTGCGAGTGAAATCAAAGGTCTAGAGTCTAGACAACAGTTTTTAACTTAACTTTATACAACTTTCCCTACCAAGTCACGAATAAGCACATTGTGGCATAAAGCTGTGAGCTGATTAAAAAATTAAAAAAAAAAAAAAAAAAAGTTGGCACATTACTCAGAGTTCAAGCTGGTGGTATACAATACTACAACTTTTATCACCTCATTAAAAAACATTCTTCTCCACTGGGATATGAGCCCAAGATCTCTGGATTAAAAGGCTAGTTTTTAAATAGATTATGCTGCATGAAATAGTGTACAGTTTTTCCTTACCTCTTCTTCCTCTTCATCATCGTTGGGCTCCTCAATACTTTCAGAGCTGACTGTCCTCACAACTCCCAGATGCCAGTGAAGATTCAGTACCTTCTTTTTGAACTTGCTTCCCATTGAATAGGCCTGTGAAAATTGATATAATCAAGTCTCACAAAGAATGAGGGTTGGGATAAGGAAACATCCAACAACAAATTATCATTCAAACCTCATTCCAACGATGGGTCAGGATGTATTGCAAAACGTACAAATATAACATCGTAACTAGTCTTTTTTTTTTTAAATCCAAACAACGGAATAAAATATGTAGGGTAAACCATCTGAAAGTTGTAAAATAATTGACCTGTTACTGAAAAACAAACTCAAAACTACAGGTTCAAAAATAAAAATTTAAACTTACCTGCTCTGCCTGTTTCCTGGTGAAGAAGGTCAGTATAGCACAAGGGATATCTTCTTTGACCTTTGATTGGACAATCTCACCAAAGGACTGAATGAAATGCAACAAAATGTTTAAATTTGTAATTTAGGAAGTGAATTTCTAGATGGAGGAAACAACAAACTGGCAGTAGTATTTTTAAAACAAAAAGTACTTTTCTTCTTTCACAGGTGAGTCAGGACGGACTGACCATAGTAACTTTTATGTTCAACATTCTGAAAGACACACAAGGAAATTACCATCATTATTTTTTTTTAAAAAGCAATAATTCCTTATGCGACTAAATTTACAAACTATTCACCACATGTGCAGAAAGCCATGTAATTTTCATAAAAAAAGATAAAAACTCACAGAAAAATGTGCTTTCACTTCTTCCACTTCTTCAAGATCAAAACCTCGAACTTCCAAAGTCTTGGGACGATTGTCAAGTGTCATGCTACCAGTTCTTCCTCTACCACGTCCTCTGCCTCGCATCCATGGTGATGACCCTCGACCTCTGCCCCTGCCCTTTCCCAGCAAACCCATGGAGGCAGCCTGGAAAGACAAAGGATCAGACTGCTGCTGCAAAATACAGGACATACAATTACTCCATAATTTCTCTCTAATGATCACTGTCATGAGAAACAGTTGGTATTCAAGTGGAATCCCTAGTAAAATAAATGAAACTGTTCCTAGGACTAACAAATTTTATTCACTTTGGAATTAGAGTGCTTATTTGTGAATCTGAATCTATATAGAAAAAAATATGCTCTCTTTCAAAAGTTATCTGTCGTTTGGAAACTTCTAAAATTAAAAAAAAAAAAAAAAAAAAAAAAAAAAAAAATTAAAAGGTGCTTAAAGAATGATAAGCCAAAGAATACTGGATTCAGAATTGACACCAAAGGTTGGGTGCTTGATTCTACTACCAATGCAAGCATTTTATATTTTCTCACTTGTTGCGTCAGCTCCATAAGACGCAGACGCAGAGCCGAGGTATCCTCCCCAGAACTCTGTTTTGTGATAAGCTCTAGCTCTGTGTCCAGTATTTCTTTCTTGGTCTGCTGCAAATTTGAACTTGGTGGACTTGGAGACATAGGGCTGGTTGATGAGGTTTTCACAAGCTTATGAGAGCCTGGATGAAGTACTTTCTTAGTTGGTTGGTTGCCGAACTTGAGCTTGTCGATGCTATCCGAGACAACTTTTAACATCTGCTACACAAAAACAAAGTATTTGTGAGAAAAATAAATCTGTTTTCGAGCCTTTTTCTGCTAATTTTTCACATTCACAATCTGTAAGAGCAACAAGCTGATTACTACAATATGCATGCACTATATTTCTCTTCTTTACTAAATGATTTTGATAAACAAAGCACACTCACCTTCATAATATTACTTTTTTCTTCTGGTAATAATGTTGTCTTGCCCTTTTCCAACTTTTCAATCAATGTCTGCAGGAGGAAACAAAAACTGCATTTAATCTTATATTTTAGATTATGCACACTAGATTTAGATGCTGGAGAATTTGTATATGCATACATAAATGATTGCTGTGTGTAGACAAATTTTTAAACAAAAATTCAACAGAAAGTAAAAAAACTGTTTCAAATATACAAATATCCCCAACTTGTAGTGAAAAAAATGCCCATGGCCATGCTAATACTGTTCAACTGCAAAATAATTTTTGTTTGTCAAAGGCAGGAAGTTTTCACAAACCTTTTGGTCCGCAATATGCTTTTCCAAAAGAATTTGCTTTTGTTTCTCAAGTTCAGCCTTCTTCTCCATAGCTTCCTGAGGAGTCAAATCAATGACACCAGATTTACTGAACAGTTTATTAGGGTGGTCACAAATAAGCCTATATCTGTCCCAAATATTACACCAATATCTCCCCTGTGCAATTCCTTATGGTATTACTCTTACTTAAAATGTTCTCAGACCTATAAGAGAAAGTCTACACTTTACTTCAAATAAAATATACTCCAACTCAGTAATTAAAATTATATGCATCATACACTTTGCTAAATATGCAACTTAATTTAAAAAAAAAAAAGAAAAAAAGAAAGAAAATATGATGGAGCAAAACCAAAGAAAATTCACTTTTTTCAGTTCCTCATTCTTTTTGATCGCTTCAATGCGTGTAACAAAGTCAGCAGTCTTTACAGCAGTAGGACTGGTAATAGGGGCGACTGCTGACCGTGCCCTGTTAACCTGTTGATTGAACACGGTCTTCTTTAAGTTGCCCATGGAAGTGGTGTACACAATGCTCTGTGGAGTGTAATAAAAACAAATGATACAGCTCTAACCCATACAGTTTCTAAAATCTAAAAAGCACCATTTAAAGTATTATGCCAAACAAAATGTTTTTTGAAATGCTGTTAGCAAAACCACAACTTTTTATGCTTATTTAACAGCAGAATAAAAGGTCACAAAATCAAACACTTATTAACTATGAACCTATGGTTAGCCAGGATTATTTTTAACACCTTTTCTGACATATTATGCTGTGCTGACTTGGCCATGTTATTAAGAGACATCTTGTGTGCTCCAGGCATACCCATGCGACCAAACATATTAAGGCGTGCCCCACCATCTTGAGATGTGCTGGTGACTGCTTCAGAGGATGACTTTGGAAAGAAGAGAAATAAAAATTACTATATATTATACTTGAAGCTAAAAAGAAGGATAAACCCATTAGCTTATCTTTAACTCTTTGCCGGCACGGCGGAGATTTTTGTACGCCCGCGCGCAGACTCTTAGTCGCCACGGCGGGTTAAAATAACCGCCGTGTTTTTAGATTTTTTTTGGCGTTTACAGCTTTTTTTTCCGTAAAGAAATCGCTTAGTTACGATAGCTTGTTCATTTCTGAACACAGTTATTTCCCTTGTAAAGGGAGAGTACTCTGTCTTGACTTAACTATCGTCAATTTTCCAGAGTAACCTTTCTTTTCCCCTTGAAAAAAAAATGGCGAGACGATGTACGATAGATATGCGGCTAGTTCCTCGGATTTTCAGAAATCTGGCATCATTTGTGAATTTCTATGGACAAGAACAATGTGTGTGCATTTCTTTTTGGTTTTCAAAGATCAAAATGTGTTCCAATAAGTCATCTTTGTGTTAGACTTCGTGTACGGTGACAACTTGTGTAACCACGTGTAGAAAAAAATTTCTGCTTCATCTACCCGATTCTGTATGGATTACAATAATAAAAGTGAGCTCTCAAGCAAGTTTCAGGTAGGATTGTTAAAATTTTACACATTTTCATCTATCATTCTCAATTTGAATTATTCTTCTAGCTCTTTTAGTTATTTTCTTATAATTTTTTGAAAAACGTTAAAAATCATGCGTACCAGTGTGTAAAACTGCCTCTAGCTCTACCTTCGGCAAAGAGTTAACTCCATTTGGCGGAAAATAACGAATTTTTAATATTTAAGAACTGTTTAATCCTTGTCGTCAAACACTACAAGAGTTGGTTGCTAATTCTGCTGCTAAATCTTGTAATGAAAACTGATGTTTCTACTGCTGCCCAATGGGTGGCCTCCTGAGCCAGTGAACTTCTGTGATAGGCAGACTACTAACCAGGCAATATAGCCCCTCCTTTAGTTACTTTTTAAGTTTAATAAGATGTTGGATTACCTCTGCATGCATCACGTTGTCAGATGAATCCAGAGCATCCTGATTACTGCCAGGCCCCAGCCGTGGAGCAACAGCATCAGGTCCTCTACTTATTGCAATCTGATCACCCCACCACCACCACCACTTGCACTCATGTCTTTTGCATCGCCTGCAGAAGGACGATGCCAGAAGAGCTTGATGAAACGATTGTTAAAGACAGGTTCACTACTAAAGTAGGCCCGGGATGCTTCCTCATTTTTGGAAAAAGAAATCAGGGCTGCAGAGGGATCATTATTATAGCTGACCTGTACAAAAGAAAAGAGGAAAAAGAATTAAGATAAGTTACCGAAGTATAGCAATATGCCAACAACATACAACCTAATTTCCCTGGTAAAAACAAAAAAGTCTCTCCTCCTTCCATAATTTTACTAACGGCAATTATTTATACATATTTTAGCATTCAGAACAAAATCTGACTTCACCTGTATATTAGTCAGAGTGCCAAATTTGCCAAAGTGCTCATTGAGTTTTGCAATATTGTTAAATTCAACAGGTATTTTGCGCACTTCTAGAGTCAAGTTTTCATGCTTGAACTGCTGCCTGTTAAAACCTGTAGCAATAAACACAAAAAACACATTAGAAAATGAGTTCCATTGATATTATATATATATTTATATATAATCTCTATAGCACTTATTAAAAGGTGGTATGGTAAATATTCTGGCCATGCATATGCTAAATTAAGTAAGCTTAATTTATTTTAAAAATTAATAATTTATTTTATAAGCAAGCATTTATTTAAACAATTTTTTGAAACATATGCATGGCTGAAACTAAACAAGAACTTGCAGTCTAGAAACTGAAAAGTCACACTCACCACCAAGGCGATTGAAGTCAAAAGGTTTTTTCCCACCCACATGCCCAAAGCTATGACGAGGGTTAAAGTGGGTTCGCTGCACAATCCTTGTGGTGGCATCCTCCATTTCTGAATGAGTGCGCTTGGCAGGAATGACAATTCGTGAGGCAGCGGGTGTAGGGGAGTTCCTTTCTTTTGCTGCTGTCAATTAAACATATTTAAAATTTCTACACATAACAGATCTCAAAATGCAAAATTGAAATTACCAAAGTCTCTCCATCCATTTCCAAGTATAAAATTTTAAATGATCTTTTATTATAAAAACACCCTGCACCATCTTTTAAATTTACGTTGATTGCCTGGATGAATAACTTTTATCAATGGATTTTTTATCAGAAGGATGAAATATGATTTTTAGATATGAATATTGAAGACAACTGATAAGATATATTGCCACATAATTTTTCAAAATGCTATCTTATGACTAGTGTATGAGGCAAACACATATGCATCATTGACTGCAAAGAAGCTAAGACAGTAAACGATAAAACTGCCAAAATAATACTGCATATTTATAAGACACTAATTCCTGATCCCTCACATGCTGGTTTTTTCTGATGATATATTTCAATTTTGACTTCTTTCAAGAATTAGCCCGATTTCACTAACCTGAATTGTCTATATAAATATAAAGGCCATGTAACAGAAAACTTCTGTAGCTTTTTTTAAAAAGTAAACAGCTGGATATGAAACAATGCATTCGGCAAATTTAATGTATGTCTTACCATCCTCTGCTTCATCTAACAAAGTAGGTACCGCAACAAGGTCTCGCTGACGGACAGGTAGAGGGGGTGGGGTATTCTTGGTTGTGGGCGGGAATAGCCCCGGGGGTGGTGATGTCCAGAATGGCTGTGGTGCTGGGGGAGGGCCAGTCATTGCTGGAGCCTCTGGATTATAGCCTTCTGCAGGATCTGGGACTGCATCAAAACAAAAAATCCTTTTATATCAAGTAAACTTAAAAAAAAGGAGGGGTGTGTCAGGTAATTTAAGGCTTTATTACACTGAAGCAGCTGGTCCTATAAACAGATGCAGCATGTAAGGAAAGAACAGAATGCCTAAGAAGAGATCTAAACCAAGGACAGCCAATCTTCACTATACTTGTGACAGGCCATTGAACCAGCTAAGCAAATGTATTATGCAGAAAGTGTAGGTAATGAACACTGTATGATACCACCAATACATCAGAATGGAGAAAATAGTTCTTTTATTTCCAAGTCACAAAATGATGCCCTGAAAATTTTAAGTATTTTATGTGCTTTCAGAAATCATTCTTCTCTGACAGATTGCATGGATGTATACATTTTTAAGAAAACAAGTCACCATGAATTTGGTGACCAGGGTTTATCTACTGGTCGAAACAAAACAAAGCTGTCCAAAATCGCTACTCCAGTCAGATGATTCAATTTTTTCCCCACCAGTTTGGTCCCTTTGGCATGAGTATTATTAATTCCTAATACAGGTTTTGCTAAGCCAAGCCCAAATTTTTCAGTGTGAGTTCCACCCTCCATCTACTTTTATGCAGTGCTGTATCACATGCAGTTACCAGCTGCGTTGTAAATGCATCCAATAAAAACATAACACAGTTGTCCTAAACTAATTAACACCATAGCTTTCTTAGATGGAATCACTTCTAAATCATATACAAACTGGTGAACAGGGCAGACTGCCACATCTGGTAAGTCAAGGAGGGATTAAAATAATGAAAAATGAAATTTAGACATTTTTCTAATAACAAAAATATTAGAAAATAAAACAGTACCTAATTTATTTTATGTAGTTCCATAGCCCAGTATTTTCAGCTTACCCTGTGGCAGAGGGGGTCTTGGTGGTAAATTAGGCCTGACAGCCATCATACGTGGATCACCTCCAGGCCCAGGTGGTGGTAGGTGCATACGTGGGGGCAAGTAACCCAGCCGTGGTGGTGGAACATTAATTGCTACTGATACTGGAGGTGGTGGTAAGGGGTGCCCTGCTCAGGAAACAACAACACAACATCAATCACTTGCTGGTGCCATTCATCGATCATCAGCTGGGACTTACCAAAACCTTGGTAAATTTTATTTTATTTGGTAAAGTAAACAAATGCAAAGTAGTTACTCTGCAGACTGCACATTTCACTACACTAACTCTTTAAATTTGATAGCTTAATTTTTTCCTGCTAAATTTTATATTACTGGATGAAGCAAGTTTTAAGTTTTAAGTTTTTAACCCCAAACCAGTAAGAAAGTTATTACTTCCATCACCCAAAAAAATCACAGCCCCTGCCAAAATATATGCCTGGTTACCTGGTGGAACAGGTGGAAAGGGCAAGACATTAGGAATACCAATGTCTTCTACCACCACAGGATCCATGCCATGGTCATAGGGACACAAGTCACCCAACATGCAGAAACCTTTCTCTGCAACAACACCCAGCACCACAAGATGATAAGCTTTTTAATTCCCCACTATAAACTTAAGCCTTGACATTAGACAAAATACTCTATGAATCATGCAAAGGAAGTTTTTTTTCCAAAAGAATAATTAAATGAAGATGTTTTATGGACAAGAAGCCAAAGCCATGAATTAAACAGTCAGGGAGTTACGAAGGATTTTTTAAAAATGTGATCAAGAGATAACCTCTAAACCCATACTGGTCTATAATGCCCTAGTCTTTAGTAATGAACTGGAGGTAAAGCAACCAAAAAGGCACCATAATGCCTTCATAGTTATGCCCTCACAGACAGAAGCACAATGAGACAGTTGTTGATTAACAACTAATGCGTAGCCATTAGGTAACCCCAGAGGTTATCAGAGGACCTAAAGATTGTGTTTCAGCTTGGTTCATAGATATGACTCCAACCAATCCGGCTATGTCCACCTTGCCAATTCACAGGCTACAAATATAAAAGACCAGAAATGTTTGTCTGCTTCTCTCATTAAACCATCCTTAAATCCTACGAGCACAACCTATGTGACAGGTCAAGTCACACAGGCTTGGAATATCATAGGGAAATGAAAACATTTTAGAAAAAGAACAAATTAATTCACAAATAAAAATGACTGTAACAGGAAACAAAAATCCACAAGTATTTCTTGCTTAAATCTGCCACAACAAACTATGCTGCATGCAGACACAATGTTAATGCATATATTCCACCTAAAAAAACACAAACTGCTCATGGGCTTCCTGCGAACTTTGTTAAATGCAAAAACTAAAATTGTTAATATCTCCTTGGTTTCTTTAATCTTTACAATAAAATCCAAAGATAAACCTCCAGTGGGTTATACAACATAAGGAATACAATAAAATACAGTTTCACAAAAAGGATGGAAGACTGAACACAGGAATCCACAAACACATAATTATCTCCCATGCCGATGGCATACACACATGACATTGTCTTTACACATCAGAAAATATCAATATTGTGTAAATGAGGATTTAGTAGCTTATGCAAAAATACAAAGCAACAAACAAAGTCACAGAATCAAATCACAGCAACAATGAAAATATAAACATCACCAGATTAACAAAGTTGGATCTATTTGTCAGATCATATTCATATTTTCTTCAGAGAGACTTAAAATTAAAATTCTGACAAAAGTTTTGAATAAAGTGATCATTGTCCAACCAAGATATCAACAGTAGCTGAAACTTAATTCTTTCAAGCTTACAGTTACTGACCTGCATGATGTAAAACATTAATACTCATAAGCTTACTGCAATCAGGTGTTCATATGCTGATGCATGGATAAACGATGTAATCCATCCAGGGGTAAATGAAATCCAACACTTAATCCAACTACAACAGTTTTTCCTACAAACATGCAGATGGAGAATCAACACATATATTCCACTGGGTAGGGGGTCGCCTTGCACAGTTGGACTGGAGATTAATGCTCACCACTAGCACTCTAAAATGTAGAAGACACTCAGATCTCCCTTTCCAGCAAAGTGCTTTAGTTTGACTATAGGAGAGGGTATATCTGAGTCACTCGTACAAAACTGCCCCTTTGTATAACACCAATTTTAGCTCAAAGAATGATATTGGCAAATGTGATACCCTTCATAATCCTTGTCTTATCAGGATTATTAAACAAGTGATTTCCTTTCCCACACACAGTATACAAAAACTACAAATATCTTGCTGATTCAATGGTCAGACCTGGGAATATGAACACAGCGCTTACACGAGACCAAGTAAGCTCTTGTGAGTCCCATTCACCGCATATAACACTCAACAGGTAAGCAAAAAAAAAAACCCACACACCCACACAGTCAGTACACCTTCATAAATGTAGTCTGCAGACTACTAGGCCCAATCAATTAATAATAATAACAAATGTGTGATGGCGCATAATCACGCTCACAAAGAAGCATGCTCTCTGTCTCAGTGCTTGAGACAAGTAGGAAACATGGACAGCACACAAAAGATGAAAGGAGAAAATTCAAGTCAAACAAAGAAGATGCAAAGAGAAATCGGGAAACAGTAAATGTGTCATTAATCGAAAGAGGAAGACAAGCAGATAGACTAGCCAATAGGCAATAATCACAACTATTGACAACTATGCTGATTGGTATAATAAGCTATGTTCATGGAACAGATGTATTTTTTAGAGCAGGTTTAAAAGATCTGATGGCTGATAAAATGATCTTTTCTATTTTTAAATTTTTAGGTGCTACCATGTCATCCACTGGGAGACAGAGAAAGCCAAATCCTTGAAAGTATGCAGGAAACTACACAAAAGTGTATAATATGAACTGCTATACTTCCACCCAAACTTAATATTTCACGCACTTTCAGCATGTGCAGACCATGCAAAATCAATAGAGAGAATCTTTAGGGTGTTTCCATATTTTTCTTATAATTTTACCCCTCATAGTTTTCCCAAGATGGAGAGGAGAAGCAAGTTGATGCATGCTCCACCAAGGTCCCATTGGAGTTTTTTGTGCAAACAGGTGTCAAGGTTTTGAGGCCTCTCCCTACTGACCAGACCTTGCCCCACACAATTTTTGGTTGTTCCTGAAGCTGAAAGATCTGCGTGGAGTGAACTTCAAAACTTGAGAGGAATTTATTGGTGGAGTGAGGGAGCAGATGAAACTGATGCCAAAATTGGCATTTTTAGAGTGTTTTTAAAAATGGATCCAAAGAGCTGAAAAATGTGCTCAGTTGGTGGCAACCATGTTTAACAATAACAAAAAAGAAAAAAAATGTTTAAAAAATTCTCTGGATTTGTTTTATTGGCAATATACAGGCGGAAGTGGCATCAAGGGCCACACTTTATATGTCTTGTTTTACTTTCACAACCTTGTTTAACTTAAGATAATGTTAAGCAATTCAAGTTAGGTCTTGCTACTTAACTACTTGTCACTAAACATCTTACAAAGCATGACAACTTGCACCACATAAAAATTATCTGACTTTACTTGCAAAAAATTTGTAAAGCAGCTTACCATCAAAGTTCTGGCACCTCATTCGAGCTTGACCTGCACCAGGTGGCCCTCCTGGCCTAGGAATTAGCAATGGAGGACCCTCCCCAGGCGGTGGAGGTTCTGATGGTTTAAGAGGTACTGCAATCATGCTTGGCAGGGAGGAATTTGAGGTGACCACTGCTGGATAATGACCGTTATCCTGTGTGGGTGTAGACCCTCGACTGTCTGGGTCCATACCAACTGAGCAGGTCAAATCATTGTTAAGTTGCAAAATAACAATAATAAAACACATAATCCATCTTTTTCTATAAAATAAAAATGTACACTTATTGTAAACCCAACCCTTTAAGTAAGCACTGCATATTATTTTAAAAACTTGTACCTTTGGGTATATCTACATCTTAAACTATTTCACAGGACAGCCAGCTGCAAATATTAGTAAGCAAAAGGCAAGAATTCTCACGGCAAGTTGTAAACTAATAGACTAACAATCAAGAGTATCCTCAAATGACACTTACTTCGGGGACGAGAAAGTGACCTGCTTCTTGACCTAGGCCGACTCCAGGATCGTGAATGACGATTCAGTTTTTCACGCAAATCCCTTTCCCTGGGGCTACGAGACCTTCCCCTGACACGGTCTGGAGAGATTCTGTATCGACGAGGACTGCGGGATCTACTACTACGTCGGCGGTATCTTCGGTCAGGAGAATAGCGTCTCTCCGGAGAGTACCGACTTCTGTCATCATACCTCCGCCTTCGTTCTTCCCTGTTAAAAATAAAAGCAATGCTGGGTTTGACATGTGCTTAGAACTGCAAATTATGCAGATATAAGACCACATAAAAAGAAAACCAGACAAATTAGTGAGCTATCAGGCATGTTACGCTTTTATACAATACTATATTACCTCTCATAGCACTTCATGGCAATTCATTACCCATCCTAACTATATATATAACACTGTGACAAAAGTTTGCCTCTGGCATACAGTCAGACTTAAATTGTTTGCAACATCTTTATTTTGCTTTTGAACATGAATCTACATCAAGGAATAAAGGTTTGACAATATGTATTATGATAATATTTGCTTTTTATGTGCGTTTGTTTGGTGTCTATTTGAATGCATGAATTGGATAACCAACGAAGGGAAAAAAAATGTCGGTGAAAGGTGGATTACTTTTGACATATATTTTATTCACACAATGAAGTTCTGAACATTTGGGGTGCGCTGAAACTTTTCACTTAACAAATTTTTATAATTTCCACACAAAAGTATTTGTCAACATTTTCCTACAAAAAAAATTAATGCTATCTGAACTCATACTGATGGGCGTCATGGTATTTTGTCCTGAAATCACCAAGATAACCGCCTTTGTCTAGTAGATGATGGGAGTCGTGTAGAAAAAATGGTTGTCTGAACACTAATTTTATTAAATATCTGCTAAGAAGCTCAAAAATACTAACAGATTTACAGAAAGATACAAATTTTGCTTAAAACTGAAAGATTCAGTCCAACTGTGACGGCCATTAGATTTGCCATTTTCGTAATGAAGCTCTGTTCCATGTCAACTTTTTACACAAATGTAACCTTGACTTAATCTTGCTAAGAGATGTGCAGTGCTTCCCATAATGGCTTGAAACAGATGATGTGGCAAGCGTTTTATGCTTTGTCCTTAGCTTTTTACTGCTTTGTAGTCATGAGAGTCATCAGATTTTGACAGCCGACAAGATAAATGCAATAAATTTTGTCATTTGTGACCGACAGTCAGCTTCCACACTATGACTGCATGAACTTGTGTTAACAGTTGGATGTTTCTACTTTGAAATGTTACTGATGTAACAATAGTTTATTTTTTTACATTGTGGGACAAAGGGCGGGATTTAGTCTCCCATGACGGCTGTTATCTATGACTGGAAATGTATTAGTTCCCATATGACGACCGTTAGTGCTGAACTTTCTCTCTTGTACTCTTTTTAACAGGGCAGTGGCAGATAATCCACATGAAGGCGGAGGAGTGGGAAGTAGAAAAGCGGGAGGAGGAAGAAGAAGTTGATACGCCCTTGTCTGGAGGTAGTGAATCACAGGTTACTCCTGGTGACACCTACAAGGTTTTGTGGAAGGGAGTGGCAGGTTCTTAGTCATAATAAGCAACAACATACAGTGTTAATTAACCATGTGGGAAAGAGAGGCTGGGTCTGTGGTGTTTTACTGGGCATGCAGTAGTAATTGCCGTACTTTTTTGTTCTCACATGAAGATGCCTAGATGACATACTAAAAATGTAATTGCACAGGAACCAGATGAGCAGTTATCTTTTTAACTACATTTATGGACACTTCATGCCACATATTTTCAACAAATATTACAAGATAACAAGAATCCTGAAATTAGTTTTACCCCCCCCCCAGCCCATTATAAGGGTTGAACTTTTGTCACAGTGTCATGTACATTTTTGTTTTACGACCAAAAAGGAAAATGTGCTTACATTTCACGACCACGTCGAGGGCTTGAACTCCTGCTGCGGGACCGACGCCTTCTGTCTCTACTGTCTCGAAGATCACGCCTGTCATTATCTCGCCGATCATTTTCACGTTTATCAGCCTCATATCGATCCATGTCTCGCCTGTCACTGTCACGGCGTTCTCGATCCTCCCTACCAACTTCTCTCTCTCGATTTTCTCTAGCATCTCGATTTTCACCACGGTGATCCTTATTTTCAACTGCAGGTTCCATCTTGACTGTCTGGGGTAGCTAAATATTGCAGGCAGCAGTATATAAAGGAGAAAATAGATTTTCTTAACCTTATAAATTATCTAGTTTGAAGATTTCATGCTTAATGGAAAGGCCTTTATTTATATACCATTTTTTTTTCAACCTTTCACATATTTATAAGTGCTTACTATATGCACATACATCACCAACACTGACACTCTTAAACCGATGCTTACCCATAACTGTGATCCATCTTCTATTCGTTTGCCTCGCCTACCAACACTGCTGTTGGAATCACTGTTTGTTGCTTTGGACTGTGAAGAGCTAGCACTGACTGGTTGTGAAGCATTTCGTATAGGCGACAGTGCGTCAGCCCTTGCTGGCAAAGGCTCATTCTTAACTGGAACTGGTTCCACTTTTGTTGGTGTCACTGATGGGGTAACAGCAGGTGTGGCAAGTGGTGTTGATGTTGTGGAAAGATTAGGGGCAGCTGATTTAGCAATATGGGCTTCATACACTTTGGTCCTGAGGCCTTCAAAGAGGTCATCCACAAATGGCTTTGTTTCTAAAATGTAGATGAATTATTTATTGGTAAACTTCAAACACTTATACAATATAGAAAAGCACTACGAAAGTAAACAGCCCTTATTCTTGGCATGGTTGTTCACAAGCACAATCTCTTTCACGCAATAAAATTTGCACATCTTGACTGCAGTGCAAACCGTCTGTTTTTAGCAGATCTTTTGGTGGCACTTCTATGTAAGCACATATTCCTGCCTTTCACATTATTAGTCTTCTTCTCTTCACGCCCTTCTCACTATCACTCACACAGTTTAATAAACTTACTTTGTTGCAAAAAGACATCAAGTTGATCATTACAGATGTCCCTCAGTTCAGTCTCTGGTTTGTCTTTGCGCACTAAAGCACAGACATACTTTGCTAAGGCAGTTGGCTCAGCATCACAACTGAAAAATAGAATCCAGAAGCAAAGAATGCAAAAACTAATCTGCTTCTAAAGAGTTTGTGTGAGTAGAGTTAACTGAGAGAAAAAAAAATATCAGCAGACTATAATGGTAAAATAACAAGGTTTGACTTGTTCAACTTTTGCAATTTGACTTTCCTGGTTTTAGCTTTCTGATTGCGCATTTGGTTCTCTTTTGAGATAGTTTACAATGTTTATGTAATGATAACAGAATTTATACAGCGCATTTCCCCACATACAATCATGCTCAATACACTTTACAATAGAAAGGAGCAGTAGGCAATGATGCCATATGACAGATGGCCATCATAATCAGGCAAACATATGCATAGTGATCACTGCCAGAAAAACGAAGGAAAACAAAGACAGGACTAAGGTGGAAAAAGGAACAGTCAGGGTAAACCGATTACAGTAGGTCTTTCTAAAAGAGATAGCTTTTAGTTTTAAGTCCAGGTGGAAAGCACATACCATCCCTGCTGAATCCAACAGCCAGTTGAAAAAAAGATAAACTACTTTCATTTATCCTGCACTTACGAAAACTAACTGGGCAGCAGTGAGCAGGTTTAACATGCCAGTCCACTCCTTTACATTTGAAAGCCATTTTTTCTTCTGTCCACATTGGTCAAACCCCTCACTAAGATATAACCTTAGTTGATGGCACTGTGTAAAACACAATTAACTAACCAAACCCCAACCAAGAGACCCAAAGGAAGGGTTTTGGATAGCATCATTCTGACTGCACCACATGAATGCTGCAGGAAAGAGATTCCTAGCATTCTGTGCATCCCAAGTAATTTTCAAGTGCCTCAACAGCTCATTGATTCTGAGAAGTCATTGTTAAACTGGTTAATCAAGAGCAGTCACTTTGTGATTTGTGTGGTACTGACACTGCAGAAAAATTACAGAAATTATGTACTTAAACAGAGGTATCAGGTACCATCCCATGGAACAGAGGACAGCATGGCAAGTGTCACTGATCATTTCGCCCCACAAATGAAAAATCACATTTATTCACCATTGTAAGATATGTTCTCTGGATGTGAGCATTTTTGTTTAGTAATATGATGGCTCACAGGGCTTCTGCTTACGCAAAAAATTGCGTACAGTACGCATTAAAAGTTCGGAGGACCCCTTCAATTTTCGTCAATGGGGTCCCATTCAAATATGGGCGAAGAACAGGGACCCCTTAAAAATCTGAAGAAGGGGTCCCTGGGACCCCAAAGAATTTAGCCTTAGCAGAAGCCCTGGCTCAACTTATTCACATGGCTGTTTAAAATAGGCAGCTGAGCTTGGGCATATACATCGTTCCAGCAACTTGCGACTTTTTAGTAATATTTAATTTCAATAGCTACTTGTGTCATCGGTAATCTAGTGTTTTGGGTCTGGGACGATTTGATTTTTCGGTTTTGCGATGAAATGGACATAGCTTGGATGAAATGACTGGTGTGAAAGTACCTGTACAACAGCTAGATTAGAGCGGTTATGTATTAGACTTCCATCTGCAGGTCGAAAACAAAAGTATTTTTATTTAATCGCCAATAAACAGACATACAAATATTAATTAAAATTATTCCATTTTACGCTGTACATCAAACGTATAAATGTAAAGAAAGCAATATGAAACCTCCCTATTACCTTCAGAACTATTGGGAAACGATAAAGATGATTTTGAAGGAAATCAAGTTCAAGGCCGTCTTCAAATAATATCTTTTTAGTCTTCTAATAATTAGAAAATGCTAAAAACTTACAGATAAAAATAAAAACGCATTTCACTATAAATTCTTCGCTGTACGCATTCACTTTCCCAAATGCACCAACCATTTATCAAGTAATTAGTCCTAAACATGACATATCTACTTACATCGGCGACAGTTTCTGCACGAGCCACTGTTTCAAAGCGTCCACATTCTCTATCAACATCTTGACTCCTGACACAAATTTCAGTTTTTCAAAATCCCTGATTTTCCTTGAGTTTCATAGACTAAACATATGATTACAATGGTACTTCTGATAACCTGCGCGGCACAAAAAATGCCTCAATTTAACTGAAAATGTCGGTTTTTCGATTTCGTGGACACGGCGGATGTATTAAAATCTCGTTGCCAAAGTATCCCAGGGTCAATTAATATTAACATTGAAAATATAAGATTTTCGTTGAATCTTGCAAAATAACAATATATAATTTGTCTTCATTGACACAGTGTGCGTTTTGCTATTGATTACGAATGTAAGCGTTCGAAGGTTTTATTAGAGAGTATTCCAGTTCTTCACCGTTTACAAGCTAACACGCATGACTGTCGAGATGCTATCGGAGTAGTTTATTATTCGAGCTGCATAAAATTAGTTCATAAAAAATAGCTTTGCGAGATTTTACAGAAAACTTTTGACCTGTTTCTTTAATCTAAATAAACGTTTAGTAGCATTCCGGAAAGTATTAGCAATGCCACCAAAACAGAAGACAAAACGAGAAGATTGGCGTGAGTGCCTGACTTGTGGTCGCATCGTCCATAGATTGGACATTTCCAGACACCAATATAGCTGTAAATCTGGACAGCCAATCGTCCATGGATTTATTAAGGATGGAGTACTCCATGCTACTGTCTCTCCTGAAGGAGATGATTATTTTACCGGTCATTATTTTACGTTTTTATGTTTGTTTTTATTCTGTTGTTCATGTGTTTGCTTGTCTTCTGGAGCATTCCCCTTAGAAGTGCGAGTATGTGCTATATAAGTTTTGCATTTATTATTTAGTCACCTGAGAGTACACATAAGCAGAGATGCAATAAAATAAAATAAATAAAGCCAAACTCTAGTTTCAGAAACAGCTTATAAAAACTTTTTAAGCATCATTTTGATTTGGAATGTGACGGCTTCTTTGTAAATGCGCTGAAATATTTTCGGTATATTTCACAGTTCTTCCCATAGAAAGTAAGGCCACCTAAAGAAGTACATTCTGTGGTGTGTCGATGGAGGTATAGAGAAACGAATTGATTAAAGGAGCTGGGGGATAAAGACAAGAATACTAGTGGATGTGAAATACCCATTCCAACTTGGCAGAACACTGCTTGTAAAGAAGTATTATTTATGAAGCATTCTTGGGAAGATCAAGCTATATGCAGGGTTGAATATGGAAATAAAATGCAAACCACAGTTTAAAGCATGCATGATCCCACACAGTATGAAATTGAGGTTGCAATAAACCTTGTGAAAAGCAGCGAAGCTTTTAAAAACAAACAAAATGTATAGCAATATAGCAGCATTTTCATTATCAATATGTCCTTTCAATTTCAGGTGCAATAGACTTGCCTAAATGGAAAGATGAGCTTGTGTTAGTGCACCCTGCATCGATGCTCCTCTGTGGGCTGTCAATTGGTCATCTGTGTATACTGAATGATTCACATGTCTTGCGGGCATGGCCAAATACCAGTCTCCACCCTGTAAGTGTGGTTTTGCCAAAAACATCAATATTGCAAGAAGAAATACACTTTGAAGCTGGGAATCTGGTCACTGTTCAGATTTTCAAGGATGCTGGAAGGATAGCTGAAGAGGTTGAAATTGAAATAAGGTAATTGCTTGCTTGAGGTTTGTCAGAGCAGTCATAGCCCATTCTTCTAAGCACTAATTATCTTGTTGAACAAGGTGTAACTGTATTTATCAGCTTTTGTCATTGTTTGATTATGCTTGGTTTGTTACAGTATGTAAGCAGTTTCTTAGTTCTGATGCTTTGTTTAAGCAATGTTACCATCATCTGTTACTACAATCTGTTCCTAAACTTTGGCTTTCATATTAATCTGTGGGATAGCTAAATTTTCATCATGTTCTGTATCTGATTTTTTTCCTAGGACTTTGAATGATATTTTCCTGAAAGATGAATTTCTGCAGTATTTAAGCCTGAAAATGGGTATATTGATATTTTTATGCATATGGCTTTATTGTTTCCATCTGTAAAAATTAAACTGTTGAAGTAATCAACTATATAATCTCAAATTGTTTTAGAACTATGGTCAATTTATGCTTTCTTGAGATTGATAATTTGAGCAAAATAAGGTTTTTAAAGTGATATAAAAAATGATATGTATTTAATGACTCATTGAAGAAATCATTAACTTTTTTTTTTTTATGAGAGAGTGTGTGTGTGTGTTTGCATGAGAGAGAGGGAGAGAGATAGAGGGTACATAACACGTGTAACATGTACATGAAGATAACATATTTTATTATGTACTTTTATTCCCCTATTTTTTTTATTTTAGAAGGAAAGTACATCGTGCAAGGCAGTGTTTACACAGTGCATTATTTTGGACTCTCGTGCTCCTACTGCATCAAGAAAGTACAAGTTGAACTTCCCGAGACATACCGTCTTGAAGTGAAACTGTTACCAGCAAAGGAAAGTGTTGTGTGTCAGGATTTGTCGGCGATAAATATTTCTGGGGTCTCGGATCCTGAAGATATTTTGGACGTTTCAACATCATCCACACCATCAACAAACAGTATGTTATCACCTCAACTTCAGACGCCTGAGAAATGTTTTGAAAGATCTGAGTATTTCCAAACACCAACTATACACCGGTCAGGAAATAAATCAGAATTTAATTTCAACAGATTTGCTAAAGTGACTGCTCAAACAAAATTTGTGCTTTCACATTTCAAAGGATCCATTTCAGATTTGACCACTGAGAAGAAGATAACATTTGACTACATTGGTGGACTGGACAAACAGATTAAAGCCGTTTCATACTTTTTTCATATTTATCTAAAGAGATCTGATCTTCTGGCACATTATGGTAAGACCTTTAGGCACAAGCTTCTTTTGTTTATAGTAGTGATTGGAAAGTACATTCCCATAAACTTGTTAAGATTAATTACCTTTTGTTGTTATGCTAAGATTGCCTTTCGTTGCCTTGATATAGCCCTAGTTGCTTTCACGGGATTAAATGCAAACAACAAACCCAAGCACTCTAGGATATATGCATGCACACACAGTATATATACATGCACACGCACAGTTTGTAAACATGTTGACAGTGTTGGTTAATTATTTAAAGGTCTTAGTCATATGTTACCTGTTGTTTATCTCGATCATTTTTGTGCAAAGGTCATCGCACATCACAAGGAATTTTGCTCTTTGGGCCTCGTGGAACAGGAAAAACTATGTTTGCAAAAGCGATAGCCAATGAAATGTCATTGTTTCCTGTCTACATTTCTGGTGACACTGATGTCCTGAGCAAGTAAGATTTAGGCTCTTTAGTATAAGCATTGTCATTGCTTACTGTCACAGATAAAGCAAGTGATAATATGGCTGTGCTTGTGGCATGTGTGTGTGTGCATGCATACTTTCGCTGCATTTACATGTATGTGTATTGAGATGTGGGTTAATGGTTTTTTAACAAGATATTTATTACAGCATGTCTTGTAAGTGACTTCCAGATTTCTAAGTTTAAATTTGTGTGACTTGTTGATCTAAACTTTTGCTACCATCAAATCTGTATGTTAGTCTAATATTGAGTTTAAGCCTGTTGCTGATGCTGTTGATGGGGCATCATTATGCGAAACGCAATCATTGACTAAATTTGTTGCCATAGAGTGTGAAAACAAGAGAGATCATCACTGCTGAAAGCATGTATGCTTAAAGTTTGGCCCAGACACTGTAGATATAAGTGGAGTACACTGTATAAAGTACAAATATTGTCATGAAAAAAATCAACTCAGCATTTATAATATCCTTTCATGTCCAAAACTTAGTGTTGGTTCAGTAATTCTAATTTGCTAGTTAAAGTCCTCTTTACATTCTCTACTCAGGATAAGATAAAACTTCAAACTCCATTGTTGTTAAAAATAGAAACATGCCATAATATTTCAGATTTTATGGAGAGACAGAGAAAAAGCTAAAAGACATCTTTCAGTTAGCAGCTAAAAGGTAAGATATTTTAAAGCAGTTGGTTTTCTTTTAATTCTGGTCCATCTAATGTCTAATTATTTTCTTTTAGAGATAAAGAGAGTATATTTACCATTGAATGCACTATCACAGTCACTTTTATTTTTCAAACCATTTTTTTTTCTCACTTTATCTCTGGATGTTTTATAATAAAACATCTTTTAAGCATAAATTATATGGTGAAAACATTTTTTTTCTAATGTGTGTGTGAGAGAGGGAGTGAAAATATATATAAGGAGAGAGCATAAGAGTTTTGTGGTTCATAATCTCATAGTCTTTACAACTTTTTCATGTTACTGTTTCTGCACCATCAGAATAAAAGAACAAGAAAAAAAAAATAGTTATGTGTCTTATAATTATAAAATTTTTCTGCAGATCCCCTAGCTTGATTATTTTTGATGAACTGGACAGACTGTGTCCTCCTCGAGACAACACTCATTCCGATTTAAAAAAGCGCATTGTGACCACTTTGATCACCTTGCTTGATGAACTTGCACATGTATGTTACACTTTTGTTGAAATATATCCAAAATTATATTTCAAGTCATTAGATGTTTACTATTAATCTTCAGTATACACTTTCATGAGTACATCAAAACAGTAAAGTAGAAATGTTACTAGTTACTAGTTACTAGCCTGCTAGGAAAATTGAATAATTAATGAAGTGCTGACAAGCATACTGTTTTGAGGTAAGAACGGGGAATTCAGACTGAATCAAAATGCAATCGCCAAGCAATGTCACTTCTTTATACCTGGTACCTGGGTAACAGATGTGATTGTCTCATGAATGACTAAAGTATTAAAGTTTAAATATCCTACCATTAATTAATGTTCACTGATTGGGCAGTGTTATATTTGTATTACACACGTGTGTATCTATACATAAGACATCGCTTTAAATTATTTCAAGATCAAGAAATTTATGAGGAATATACAACCATGTTTACACATTCCTTTTCATCTCTTACCTTTACAGAAAGAGTCCAAAGTTGTGTGTTATGTTCTCGGTATAACCAGTAAACCTGACAGCATTGATCCTGCCTTACGTAGGGCTGGCCGCCTTGATTATGAAATTGAAACTAGTGTGCCTTCTGCCGCAGAGAGACTGCAGGTAGATATAAAGCTTTCTGATACTTTTTAGCAAATGTTGTTTATTACAATGCCTGCCATTAGTTTGTCTAGCTCCACTCTAAACTATGCATGCTTTTTAATAATTTTTCTGACTTAAAACTTTTTGTAACTTGCATTTAATTACTCCTTATCTCTGTATTTTACACATCATTAATAGCGTTATGTTTGTTTATAATGTAATCTGTTTCAAGTTGCTTATATTGGTTTGGAGCTTTATTAAAATCTGATATCATCCATATCTGTTACATCTGTTAGAACAGTATCAATATGTTACATTGACATTTCAGATATTAAAAGCACACCTGCACGATGTTCCACACAACATATCAGAAGCTGATCTAAAGGCCGTTTCAGATGCAGCACATGGTTTTGTAGGTGCCGACTTGACAGCTCTCTTAAAGAAGGGTGAGAAGCTATGCTGAAGATTTGCAGCTATTCATTTTTTAATATCATTTGTAAGAAATTGCTTGTCATTCATTAAGCATTTACTATTCATATTTTACTTAGCAGTGTTTCTGTGCCCAGTGCATTGGGTGGAGCAAGATAAACCAGAGGCAGATAAAAATTATGAAATAAGAGTCGTGTAAATCTGAAAGTTGTATACAAGTTTCATTGAAATGAAAGTTGTAGAATATAGATATTTAAATTTAAGTAGAGTGGGTTTTTTTCTATTAATCATTCTATAAATTAAATTTTAGTTGTTTTAGCTTTGCTTCTCAGTTATGTTTGTCTCGTCAGTGTGTATAAGATAGGCACAAAGACAATTGGTGATGGAAGATGATAAATGTGTCCTTAGCCTTGAAGTCTAGTGTGGAGTACAGTGTAGGAACAAATAATCAGACAATTTTAGAAATATTACTTTTACTTTTTATTAATAACTTTATTCTGAAACTATTGGAACAAACAGCATAAACTGATGATTTTAGAACAAATCCATTTGCATACTTAATACTTGAGTATTTTTTATTTATTTTTAGCAAAACTATGTGCTATGAAACGTTTAAAGCAAAAGGAAGGAACGATCCATGTTTTAACATATGAAGATCTGCTGGTAGCTATAAAGCAGATTTCCCCCAGTGCCATGAGAGAGGTGCAGCTTGAAGTTCCAGAGGTAAGAACTCAGCTATTGACAGGTACTGATACAGTGTTGAATTCATCAGTTGATTAGTCTTATATACTTTATCTGCGTACTCAAGAAAATCAGAAGAGCAATCTCTAGCTGTAAGAAGTACACTGTGAAAAAAGACTATCAAGGATTATGAAGGGCAGTCCATATATCTGCCAAGTTGATTCTGGAGTAATTGTGAATGTGATTAACAGCAAGCACATCAATAACACTAAAACTGAAAAGTGCAATACTTAACTCTACACCTATAATGGATTTGTTATCAAGCCTAAAGGCAAAGTACAGCTTAAATTTCATAATCAAAGAATGTCAAGAGATTTAAAGCTGAATTTATGGTCGTGGATAAGGACTTCACAATGGAAAGGCTGAATCAGCTGTATAGTCTTCAAAATCACTGCTTAAGAAAAACAGAGACAGCGACCAATTTTTGGCTCTATTAAACTACAGAAATACTCCTAGCCAAAATACCCAGACCAGCCCGTTTCAACATTTCTTCAAAAGAAGAACAAGAACCTTGTTACCTACTTCTAAGAACCTGCTGAAACCATATATTAGTCTAGAAATAGACATAATAAGGCTTCATGTCAGTCAAAAGAGACAGGAGAACTTGGACAAAAAATGCAAAATATCTTCCCTATCTGCAAAAGGGAAACCAAGTCGTAATGCAACCATTCACAATGGGAAAAAAGAAATGGACAAAAGGAACTGTTGTATTGTGCAATGAACGCTCTTATGATGTGTGCAATCGAGTGCATCTACGGTTGGCACCAGATCCATAATCGCAGCAGTTTCCATTCTTCATCTTTCTCAGAACCTAAACACCATTGCATGTCAACAGTCAACTTTGTCATTGTCATGATCACATTCATTTTCACCTGAGAACTACATGGGAGTATCACAAACGCCAAAGACAACTCCATATAAATCTGCTGCACCACTCAGCTTCAAAGATTTTTGTCCGTACCACCCATTCTGGGCCTATGAAAGTGAATGATGTTTTCTATGTAGCTGAAAAGAAATGGACACCAGTAAAGATAAATGAACATTAGATAACAGAGTCAATGGTGAGATGCATATAGGCACATCGAACAACATAAAGATGAAGTACAAGAATAGAACGTAAAGCAATAGATAAAGGTATGAAGGGAGATACCTACTATAAACAGTGTAAAGTGTAAAAAAAGAGAAAAACCAACAATCATATGTTAAACAGATTATTATTTTTTGTTTATGTTTAGTATTTGATGTGCCAGTATTTTGTTCTTCGGTGTTCTTTTTTTAGAGTTAGCTGGAAACATTTGATTTTTGTTATTTTTCAGAATTACCTGAAAATTATAGAAGTAAAATATTTTGTTAATCGGTTATGGAATAGGCTTTCTGCGGAGTCTTCTTTATTTCCTATTTGTTTGACGTCTTTAAAAAAAAAGAAACATACTTCATTTTGTCAACAGGTGAAATGGAAAGATATTGGAGGACAAGCAGAAATTAAATTAAAACTGCAGCAGGCAGTACAATGGCCTTTGCAACATCCTGAATCATTTACACGGCTTGGAATCTCACCACCCCGTGGTGTGCTTCTGTATGGACCTCCAGGATGTTCTAAAACAATGATAGCTAAGGCATTGGCCACTGAGAGTGGACTGAATTTTCTGGCTGTCAAGGTGAAGTCTACCAGTCTTTCCAGCATCTGGTTATTTTTCACCTCTGCTTTCATTTTGCTAAAAAAATTAGATGGGAAAAACATACCTTACAATTGTTATTGCTCTCATAACTGTAAATGATGTCAATGAATTTGTTGTTCCAGTGAGATTGGATAGGCTTGTAATGACAATAATTTCATTTCAGGGTCCAGAACTCTTTACCAAATGGGTTGGAGAATCAGAAAGAGCTGTGCGAGAGGTTTTCCGCAAAGCTAGAGCTGCAGCCCCATCCATCATATTTTTTGATGAGATCGATGCATTAGCTGTTGAGAGAGGAAGGTAAATCAATATTAATAGGATAACGTTTAAAATATAGTTAATTATTGACATTTTTCTATATTATTGACATTGGTTTTCTTTGTTTTTGTTTTTGATAGATCAAGCAACGCTCAGTGGTATTTAAGATGCTGTCTGAGAAATTTATTGATATGAAGGAAAACAAAAGTTATATTTATTTATATGTTATTTTGGTGAAATTCTGGCAGAGCTAAAAAATGTTGGCTTAGTAAATAGATGTTGGGAATTAAAAGATGTTTTTTTTATCAGTGGAATAAACTAATCCTCCTGCCCTCTCTCAGTTCAGGTGGTGCCAGCAATGTTGCTGACCGGGTGCTGACACAATTACTGACAGAAATTGATGGCATTGAAAGACTGCAAGGTGTCACCATTGTAGCAGCTACCAATCGTCCTGACATGCTTGACAAGGTAGGTACATCAATCAGTTTCAAACATTTTAAAGACTAAATTGGAAGAAATTAGCCCAGGTGATATTCTATATTAGTCGATTAGGTCTATAATTGTACTGAAAATAAGATGTGAGATTACTTTTTGTTTTGACAGCTACAACAGTCTTGATATTATGTAGACATTGTTTATTATGACATCTTTATTGTTAACTTGATGCTTTTCCAGGCTCTTTTGAGGCCAGGACGCATCGACAGAATTCTGTATGTGCCATTGCCAGATCTTTCCACGAGAAGAGAAATCTTGCAGATTTCAGTAAGGGAGATGCCATTAGCAGAAGATGTGGTGCTGGATGATTTAGCAAAACAAACCGAGCAATACTCTGGAGCTGAGGTATATTTAAATTTGCAGCATAAATCAGCACCCATTAATACGCACGCTGCTTGGTATATTGCTATAATTTTTTTATGCTTCGTTGCTCAGTTTAAATACAGGCAACTAACATCATTACTTTTTCCTGGAACAGAATGCATTCTAAAAGTATGAAAAAGACAATGACCGACTTTATTTGTCCCAGTGGGCAATTTTAACATGGGAAGATACTTTAATTACAAAAGTAAAATGTATGGAATGAAATGTATTGCCATAGAATGCATTATATACATATAAAATACATTGTATAGCTATAGAATGAATTCTATATGTATGAAATGGATTGCATAGCTAAAGATATATAATTAGAGAAAATTCCCTCTTGCTCCCCATAACTTTGATACGTTATACTGAATCAATATGACCGATTGATATAATAGAATGTGTGTTTAATACTGTTTATGTAGATATACAACTATTTGAAAACAGCCATGCATTTCTGGGTGCTTTTAACTAAAGACAATGATAGAAAAAAGCTTTTTGGTTGGGGAAAAAAGAAAGATTTTAAGATTCAACCTGCTGTATGCAGTCTTTAAATCTTGTCTGTCACTAGTTTGATGCAGGGTGATAACCTGTAAAAATATATGTTTGATTTATATGCTATGAACTTGTTGTCAACATGGATATCAAATTTGATACTTAGTTCTACTATTGTCTAATGTGAAATGAATGTTTTATGATGCCACATTTCTCGATTTCCACTTTCAGCTGACAGCAGTTTGCAATGAGGCTGCTTTATCTGCACTTCAGGAGGACATCAACTGTGAAAGAGTTGCACTCAGGCATTTTAACTTTGCGTTAGCAACAGTGAAGCCTGGTATAAGTGCTGAAATGCTACACTTTTATGAAAACTACAGCAAAAAGAGTGGCCTACATTTTGTGTGAATTTATTGGACTGCATAATACTTTGTGGAAAACTTAAGCATATATGCCAAGAGAAGAGTAAAAGCAAGCAAAAAAGAAAAGTTAAACACTAGCACGGAATGTTTGAAATAAAATAGCTGATAATGTGCTTATAGAAAAAAGGCTTGGCATTCTTTCTTTGTCTGAAGAGCAAATTCAGTAAAGATGGATCATTCTTGATACTGGGAAGCAAAACTTTGTTTGCAGTCTTGTATAATTGAATATGATCCCAAGAATACAAAACTGCACATGGATTGTGTGAATCCCTATAAGGAAGTTGTAACAGTTAACAGTCATGCTTCACTCATTCCACTTTGTTCAAATGATGAGGAGCGATAACCGCCATAAATGATTGTCCGTTGGTGCTAGCAGTTGGTGAAATGTTGCAGTAACTGTGGGTTAGTGGTTTTAGCATAAATAACCCAGACCAATTTTGGCTTGTATCCCGGTGCCAGTCTTTTGCATTTGACGGGATAACTTTGCAGCAAATACCTGACCTACCTGCAATAGTAGACAGATCCTCTTACAATCGCGTCTTAATTTTACTCACATAGTAATCAAAATACAAAACTTGAAGAACATTCCACAATATCGAGGGTGATATGCTGCTTATATTTGAAATCGTGCACATGCCCAATATTAAGGGCTTTCGGGTGCAGTTTCTTGGGGAAGAGGCCATTGTCAAAGTCTAGATCCAAATATTCATGATTTTAGTGTGTGCGAGGTAGACTTTTAGACACACTTGTTTAACCAGCAGGCATGCAAGACACTGCAGCTTGTGCCCGGTAACATCATCACTTGTCTCTAGTAAACAGTCCGCTGAACATCCATACGTCATTATAAACCACTGATCGAATTTATCAGAAATATAAATTGATCGCTTCCCCTGATCTCGTCAGATGGCGACGTAGCAAAATATGATGACTGGTGTACGCATTGCGGAAATTTATAACTCCCAAAATGTAAGAACCTGACACTAGGCAGATTGGACAACCACCATACTTTTTTGTCCTTTTCCTCCACAGGATGATAGGCTTCTATTTTCTCAATTATGGCTTATGTTGTACTGTGGGTATATTATTCGTGCTATACTATATTTTTTATGTGTAAACGTGCAAGATTCCGTAGCATAGAGGCGAGAGTTTTTCCTGTTTCGTAATCCCATAACGCTCCATTTATTATGGGTAGATTAGCTATATGTCTATATTTCCTCTTTTATTATTTGTAAATGGAAGACCGTAGCACAGGAGCTTAGGGTTAGTGTTAGAAAGATTAAGGAGACTAGAGGGCGTGTCATGTTTTCATCAATCGTCTTTAAATAAGGTTCTGATGACAGAAAATCTACTTTTTCGAGATTAGGAAGATCCGCCATTTTGAAATCGGAAACGGAAGTGAAGTCCTTGCTTGTAAGGTTTGTGACAAATGGTGTCAGCATAGGGCAAAGAGGCAACGCATGAGACACTCATCCAGTAAATGAAGGTCCGTGATTCTACCTGAGACATCATCAAATCACCGTGAAATTTTAACATCGGCAGACCTGTATACGTCCGTGGTACGATCACAAACTATTGGGAAACGAAAAAGACGAACGATTTTGAAGCTAATGAAGTTCGAATATGTCTGTAAATACTATATGTTTTGTCTTCGAATAAGTAGAAAATGCTTAACGCTGATAGATGAGAGTTTACTATACATTCTTCGCTGTGCGCATTCGCTTTACAGAATGCAACTACCATACTATATTAATTCTCAACATTATGACACACATTAGATCAGAAGTTTATGATTGTACAGCATAAAATTAGTTCACAAAAATAGCTTCGCTAGATTTTACAACGAAATTTTTTAGAAATCTATTTCTGTAATCTGAATCAGAAGTTCAATAAAATTCCAGAAAGTATTAGCAATGCCATCCAAGAAGAAGACAAAGCGAGAAGATTGGTATGAATGCATGATTTGCGGTCGCATCGTCCATAGATTGGACATTTCCAGTCACCAACAAAGCTGTAAATCTGGACAGCCAATCGTCCATGGATTTATTAAGGATGGAGTACTCCATGCTACTGTCTCTTCCCAAGCTTTGTCAGGTTATTATTTTATTTTTATATTTGTCATTAATCCGTTATTGATTTATCTATATTCGTCATTTATTTCGTCATTGACCTTTATTTCGTTGTTCATATGTTGTTTGTTCTTTTGTCCCATCGTATGTTGCTCGTGTCTCATTCTTGTTCTTAAGTGCAAAGAGCATGCTCCTTAGGAGTGTGAGTATGTGCTACATAAATTTTGCATTTATTATTTAGTCACCTGAGAGTACACATAAGCAGAGATGCAAAAAAAATAAATAAATAAAACTAAACACTAGTTTCAGCAAGAGCTTACAAAATATCTAAAGATGTACATTCTTTAGTGCGTAGATGGAGTTAAAGAGAAATGAATTACTTAAAGGAGCTGGGGATGGATACAAAAATACTAGTAGATCTGAAATAAATTTGTGATACTTCTAGATGCCCGTTTCCAAACAACACTGCAGAAGAACACTGCTTGTAAAGAAGTATTATTTATGAAGTACACTTGAGAAGACCAAGCTACATGCAGGGTTGAATATGGAAATAAACGCAAACCACAAAATGTGGTAGGTCATGAAGATCTAGATACCTGTTTGTGAGAATCGTAGTGTCGGGTAACTTTCCAGTTTAAAACATGTATAGGACAACAGTATGAAAGCAGCACTTTCATTATCTGTATGTCCTTTCACTTTCAGATGCAATAGACTTGCCTACATGCAAAGAGCAGCATGTGCTTATGCACCCTGCATCCATGCTGCTCTGTGATCTTCAGATTGGTCAGTTGTGTATACTGAATGATTCACATGTCTTGCGGGCATGGCCAAATACCAGTCTCCACCCTGTAAGTGTGGTTTTGCCAAAAACATCAATATTGCAAGAAGAAATACACTTTGAAGCTGGGAATCTGGTCACTGTTCAGATTTTCAAGGATGCTGGAAGGATAGCTGAAGAGGTTGAAATTGAAATAAGGTAATTGCTTGCTTGAGATTTGTCAGAGCAGTCATAGCCCATTCTTCTAAGCACTAATTATCTTGTTGAACAAGGTGTAACTGTATTTATCAACTTTTTGTCGTTGTTTGATTATGCTTGGTTTGTTACAGTATGTAAGCAGTTTCTTACTGATGCTTTGTTTAACCAATGTTACCATCATCTGTTACTACAATCTGTTCCTAAATATTGGCTTTCATATTAATCTGTGGGATAGCTAAATTTTCATCATGTTCTGTATCTGATTTTTTTTTTTCTAGGACTTTGAATGATATTTTCCTGAAAGATGAATTTCTGCAGTATTTAAGCCTGAAAATGGGTATATTGATATTTTTATGTATATGAGTTTGTTTCCATCTTTTAAAATTAGATTGCTAAAGTAAACAGCTGTGTAATCACAAATTCTTTTAGAACTATGGTCTCCCTTGATTTATACATTCTTGAGTTTGATAATTTAGAATTTTTGATGAGCAAAATAAGGTTTTTAAAGTCTTTTATGAACAAATTACAGATGTACGTAATAACTCATAGCAGAAATCATTAACTTTTTTTTTTACATGTGTGTGTGTGAGAGAAGGAAGGTGCGTGTATGAGTTTAAAAGTGTAACATGAAGATAGCATATTTTGTGATATACTTTTCTTCCCTTTTTTTCTTAATTTTAGAAGGAAAGTACATCATGCAAGGCAGTGTTTATACAGTGCAATATTTTGGAATCTCATGCTCTTACTGCATCAAGAAATTACAAGTTGAACTTCCAGTTACATACCCTTTTGAAATGAAACTGTCAGCACCAAATGAAAGTGTTTTGTGTCAAGATTTGTCAGCGCTTAATATTTCTGGGGTGTCTGATCCTAAAGATATTTTGGACGTTTCAACATCATCCACACCATTAAGAATCTCAGATTTTAATTTATCTGCAAGCAGTATGTTATCACCTAAACTTCAAACACCTGAGAAATGTTTTGAAAGAGCTGAGTATTTCCAAACACCAACTATACATCAGTCAGGAAATAAATCAGAAATGGATTTCAACAGATTTGCTAAAGTGAATGCTCAAACAAAATTTGTGCTTTCACATTTCAAAGGATCCATTTCAAATTCTACCACCGAGAAAAAAATAACATTTGACTGCATTGGTGGACTGGACAAACAGATCAAATCCATTTCAGAAACTTTTCAAGTTTGTCCACAAAGATCTGATCTTCTGACACATTATGGTGAGACCTTTAAGCACAGCTATTGTTTATAGTAGTGATTGGAAAGTACAACACCTACACTTTTTGTACTGGCTCAACAGTGGTTTCAGAAGTTTGTAGAGAAGCACAAAGAAGCTGATAGCCAGTGTGTAATTTGTTTGAATAGACAGTCAACCTTATAAAGCAGAAAAGAGGTGTAATTGATCACATTTCCTTGAATTGAGAACAAGTTGGGTTTACAGAGTTCTGGTTTTAATGAGATTTTAATGAGCTGTGATACATACAACTACAAAGATAGATGCACTCAAGCACACTGGGATGAATGCATCCATGTACACACAGTATACACACACATGCAGCTTGCAAACACATTAATAGTGTTAAAGGTCGTAATTATATATTATCTATTGTTTATCCTTATCTTTTTTGTTCAAAGGTGATCCCAGACCAAGAGGAATTTTGCTCTTTGGGCCTCGTGGGACAGGAAAAACTATGTTGGCAAAAGCGATTGCCAATGAAATGTCATTGTTTTCTATTTACATATCTGGTTGTACTGAGCTCCTGAGCAAGTAAGATTTTGGCTCTCTGGTATAAGGATTGTTATTGCTTTCACAGATAGAGCAAGTGATAATATGGCTGTGTTTGTGGCGCATATGTATATGTGTACACATGTAGGCATGCTTGTTCACTGTATTTGTATGTATGTGCATCAAGATGTAATAAATATTGTTAAAGTTATTACAGCTTGTCTTGTAAAGTGACTATTCCTGATTTTTAAGTTTAAATTTGTGTGAGTTGTTGATCTAAGCTTTTGCTGCCAATATCTCTATGTGCTTAGTGTAATATTGAGGTCAAACCAGTTGCTGATGCTGTTAAATGGGGGTATCATTAGTAAATGCAAAGTGCAATCATTGATTAAACTGGTTGCTGTCATAGAGTATAAAAACAGGAGAAATTATCACTGCTGAAAACAGGAATGCTTAAAGTTTTGCCCAGATAATGTACATATAAATTGAGTGGACTGTATATAGTATAAATATTGTAAGTGACAAATGTCAAGTTAGCATTTTTAATATCCTTTCATGTCCAGAACTTAGTGTCAGTTCAGTAATTCTAATTTGCTAGTTAAAGTCCTCTTTACATTCTCTACTCAGGATAAGATAAAACTTCAAACTCCATTGCTGTCAAAAATAGAAACATGCCATAATATTTCAGATTTTATGGAGAGACAGAGAAAAAGCTAAAAGACATCTTTCAGTTAGCAGCAAAAAGGTGAGATCTTTGAAAGCAACTGGTTTTGTTTTAATTATTTGTCCTGTATCTCTTGGTCCATCTAATATCTAATTATTTTCTTTTAGAGATAAAGAATGTATATTTACCATTTAATGCACTATCACAGTCACTTTTATTTTTCAAACCATTTTTTTTCTTACTTTATCTCTGAATGTTTTGTAATAAAACATCTTTTAAGTATAAATTATATGGTGAAGCAATTTTTTTTCTGATGTGAATGTGTGTGTGTGAGAGAGAGAAAAAAAGCATAGAGAGAGAGCATAAGAGTTTTGTGGTACATAATTTCATAGTCTTTACGATTATTTTGCATTGGCTATGCTTCACCATAAGAATGAGAGAACAAGAAAAAAGAATGTTATGTGTCTTATAATTGTAAAACTTTTCTGCAGATCCCCTAGCTTGATTATTTTTGATGAACTGGACAGACTGTGTCCTTCTCAAGCCAACACTCATTCCGATTTAGAAAAGCGTGTTGCGACCACTTTGCTCACCTTGCTTGATGGACTTTCAGATGTATGTTACACTTTTGTGTCAAGTGTTGAGATACTTTCAAAATGGTAACATATGTGAGACTGTCTCATGAATGACTAAAGTATTAAAGTTTAAATATTCTACCATTAATTAATGTTCACTGAATGGGCAGTGCTTTATTTGTATTACACACGTGTGTATCTATACATAAGATATCGCTTTAAATTATTTCAAGATCAAGAAATTTATGAGGAATATACAGCCATGTTTACACATTCTTTTTCATCTCTTACCTTTACAGAAAGAGTCCAAAGTTGTGTGTTATGTTCTTGGTATAACCAGTAAACCTGACAGCATTGATCCTGCCTTACGTAGGGCTGGCCGCCTTGATTATGAAATTGAAACTAGTGTGCCTTCTGCCGCAGAGAGACTGCTGGTAGATATAAAACATTTTGATACTCTTTAACGAATGCTGCTTGTTTATTACAATGCCTGCCATTATTTTGCCTAGCTCCACTCTAAACTATTCATGCTTTGTAATAATTTTTCTGACTTAAAACTTTTTGTAACTTGCATTTAATTACTCCTTATCTCTGCATTTTACACATCATTAATAGAGTTATGTTTGTTTATAATGTAATCTGTTTCAAGTTGCTTATATTGGTTTGGAGCTTTATTAAAATCTGTTATCATCCATATCTGTTACATCTGTTAGAACAGTATCAATATTTTACATTGACATTTCAGATATTAAAAGCACACCTGCACGATGTTCCACACAACATATCAGAAACTGATCTAAAGGCCGTTTCAGATGCAGCACATGGTTTTGTAGGTGCCGACTTGACAGCTCTCTTAAAGAAGGGTGAGAAGCTATGCTGAAGATTTGCAACTATTCATTTTTTAATATCATTTGTAAGAAATTGCTTGTCATTCATTAAGCATTTACTATTCATATTTTACTTAGCAGTGTTTCTGTGCCCAGTGCATTGGGTGGAGCAAGGTAAACCAGAGGCAAGTAAAAATTATGAAATGTCTATAAATTAAATTTCACTTGTTTTACCTTTGCTTCTCAGTTATGTTTGTCTGTATAGTATGTATAAGTTAGGCACAAAGACAATGGGTGATGGAAGATGATGAATGTGCCCTTAGCCTGGAAGTCTATTGTGTAGTACTGTGTATGAAAAAATAATCAGACAATTTTAGAAATAGTATTTTTACTGTTTATTAATAACTTTATTCTGAAACTATTAGAACTAGCAGCATAAACTGATGTAGAACAAATCCATTTACATACTTAACTCTTGAGTATTTTTTATTTATTTATTTTTAGCAAAACTATGTGCTGTGAGACGTTTAAGTCAAAAGGAAGGAATGATGCATGTTTTAACATGTGAAGATCTGCTGCTAGCTGCTAAGCAGATTTCTCCCAGTGCCATGAGAGAGGTGCAGCTTGAAGTTCCAGAGGTAAGAAGTCAGCTATTGACAGGTACTGATACAGTGATGAATTCGTCAGATGATTAGTCATAAATACTTTATCTGGCTGAAAAGTGCCTCTTTCACACATATGATCAGCAGCGATCTAGAGATACAACATGGTTTTGCTGATGCCTACTTGACAGCTGTTATGAAGAAGCAGGGGCAGGTTGATACAGTACTTTGTTCTATTTTTTTTAATTGTTTTTTAATGTCTGCAGAAAGTTTTTTTGCATGGGAAGAGATTGATGTGTTAGTACAAAACATAATAATGTGTACTTGTTTCATGCAGCATGACCAAGATAGGTTGCACTCTCCGCACAGACCAGTAAAGATAAATGAACATTAGATAACAGAATGGATGGTGAGATACATATAGGCATATTGAACAACATAAAGATGAAGTACAAGAATAGAATGTAAAGCAATGGATAAAGATATGAAGGGATATAGGTACTATAAACAGTGTAAAAAAAACATAATAAAGAGATTATTATTTTTTATTGATGTGTAGTATTTGACAATTTGATGTGCTAATAAGTTTCTTATGATTTTGTTCTTCGGTGTTCTTTTTTTAGAGTTTGCTGGAAACATTTGATTTTTGTTATTTTTCAGAATTACCTGAAAATTTCAGAAGTAAAATATTTTATTAATCAGTAATGGAATAGGCTTTCTGTGGAGTCTTCTTTATTTCCTATTTGCTTGATGTAAAGACATTGTGCTTTATTTTGTCAACAGGTGAAATGGGAAGATATTGGAGGACAAGCAGAAATTAAATTAAAACTGCAGCAGGCAGTTCAATGGCCCTTGCAACATCCTGAATCATTTACACGGCTTGGAATCTCACCACCCCGTGGTGTGCTTCTGTATGGACCTCCAGGATGTTCTAAAACAATGATAGCTAAGGCATTGGCCACTGAGAGTGGACTGAATTTTCTGGCTGTCAAGGTGAAGTCTACCAGTCTTTCATATTTCCAGCATCTGGTTATTTTTCACTTCTGCTTTCATTTTGCAAAAAAAAATTAGATGGGAAAAACATTCCTTACAATTGTTATTGCTCTCATAACTGTAAATGATGTCAATGAATTTATTGTTCCAGTGAGATGGGATAGGCTTGTAATGACAATAATTTCATTTCAGGGTCCAGAACTCTTTACCAAATGGGTTGGAGAATCAGAAAGAGCTGTGCGAGAGGTTTTCCGCAAAGCTAGAGCTGCAGCCCCATCCATCATATTTTTTGATGAGATCGATGTATTAGCTGTTGAGAGAGGAAGGTAAATCAATATTAATAGTATAGCATTAAAAGTAAAGTTAGTAATTTACATTTTTCTATATTATTGGCATTGGTTTTTTAGGGGGTTTCTTTTTAACAGATCGAGCAACTCTCAATGGTATTAACATACTGTCTGAGAGAGTTACTGATATGAAGAGAAACAAAAGTTATGGCTATAATATTTAGTTTGGTAACATTCTGGCAGAGCGAAAAATTGTTGGTTTAGTAAATGAATGTTGGGAATTAAAAGGTGTAGTTTTTCAACGACAATGAGCATTTTTATTTGTCCTAGTTGGCAATTGGCATGGGAAGGTGCTCTAATCACAAAAGTAAAAGTTAGAAATTAAAATAAGAAATAAGGTACGTTGCAAGGTGCAGTGTTAACAGAATTAAACTGTGAAAAATATTAGCCAATGAAAAAAAATGGGCAAGGGATAATTATACATAAAACAAGCAAGCAAACTTACATCAAGGATATTCTTGTGCACACCTACAGCATCACACACATCACTGACACCTTATCTGAGTTTGTCAGTAAACTAAACTAATCCTCCTGCCCTCCCTCAGCTCAGGTGGTACCAGCAATGTTGCCGACCGGGTGCTGACACAATTACTGACAGAAATTGATGGCATTGAAAGACTGCAAGGTGTCACCATTGTAGCAGCTACCAATCGTCCTGACATGATTGACAAGGTAGGCATATCAATCAGTTTCATACATTTTAAAGACTAAATTGGAAGAAATTATCTCAGGTGATATTCTATATTAGTTGATTAGGTCTATAATTGTACAGAAAATAAAATGTGAGATTACTTTTTGCTTTGAAAGCTACAACAGTCTTGATATTATGTAGAATCTTTATTATTATGTTGATGATTTCTTACAGGCTTTTTTGAGGCCAGGACGCATCGACAGAATTCTGTATGTGCCTTTGCCAGATTTTTCCACAAGAAGAGAAATCTTGCAGATTTCAGTAAGGAAGATGCCATTAGCAGAAGATGTGGTGCTGGATGATTTAGCAAAACAAACCGAACAATACTCTGGAGCTGAGGTGTATTTAAATTTGCAGCATAAATCAGCACCTATTAATACTTACACTGTTTGGTACATTGCTATAGTCTACAATACATTGTACTGCATCCATATGACTGATGTAATAGAAAGTGTGGTTAATATTCTTTGAGTACATGTACAACTGTTTAATTATTTGAAAACACCCTACGTTTCTGAGTGCTTTTAACTAAAAACAATGACAGAAAAAATCTTGTTGGTTGGGGAAAATCTGTAAATCTTGTCTGTCACTAATTTGATGCATGGTGATAACCTATAAGCATATTCTCCATGTTTATTTTGCATCATATGAACTTGTTGTCAACAAGGATATGAAATTTGATGCTTAGTTCTTCTATTGACCAATGTGCAGTGAATGTTTTATGATGCCACATTTTTCGATTTCCACTTTCAGCTGACAGCAGTTTGCAATGAGGCTGCTTTATCTGCACTTCAGGAGGACATCAACTGTGAAAGAGTTGCACTCAGGCATTTTAACATTGCGTTAGCAACAGTGAAGCCTGGTATAAGTGCTGAAATGCTACACTTTTATGAAAACTACAGCAAAAAGAGTGGCCTACATTTTGTGTGAATTTATTGGACTGCATAACTACTTTGTGGAAAACTTAAGCATATATATGCCAAGAGAAGAGTAAAAGCAAGCACTAAAAAAGAAAAGTTAAGCCCTAACACGAAATGTTTGAAATAAAGTAGCTGACAATGTGCTTGTAGAAAAAAAGGCTTGGCATTCTTTCTTTGTCTGAGGAGCAAAATCAGCAAAGATTGATCAAGCAAAAGACTTGTATGGTAATATTAAAGGGGCTAATTTGTTCAAATGATGAGGAGCAATAACCGCCATAAATGATTGTCCGCTTAGCATAAATGACCCGCCAGTCTTTTGCATTTGACGAGATAGCTTTGTAATAAATACCATGACATTCATACCTGCCACACTAGACAAACCCTCTGTCACAGTCATTCTCAGCAGATGTCACAAAACACAGACCTGTATGGGCGTCAAGTTTGTTATATTGACGGGTTTATGCCTACAGAGGGAACTGCAATTATCCACAGATCAAACCATAAATATACTATTGACTGATATTTTCATAAAGTCATAAAATACTTCAATACCGAGCTCAGTTATGCCACAATATAAGTTCAAAAGCATCTATTACAGCCACCTTGCCATCCAATACTTCTTTTTCTCAGACATTTAAATTATGTCCCAGGCTTTATTTCCCAGATGAGTGTCTCGGGACTGTCTCCAATAAGGAGGCAGTAGACAGAAAAGTAACACTTTCAGTACTGTCCGGTCCACAACACACGCAAAACCCAAGAATTTTCCCTTGAAAGAACAGCTGCTGCACGCAACACGGTGGTCCGATGGAAATCGGTGTCGCCGGTATATCGCAGACGATATTCAGGTACTCCCAGTAATCCACCACTTCCAGAGTTGCCGAGAGACACGTCTCGCTATGGGAACGATGTCGTCACGTCGTTACTCCACGGCGCCGGTTGTTGACACTTGGGGAGACGACTCAAAAGTCTTCTGTGTTCCCGCCAGTTATAATGTGGCTGATACATAGACGGCCGATACTTGAAGATCGTCGATATTCTTCTGCAGATGTGGGCTACGTCCCCTATAGGGGTGCAAACACTTGGGTTCCGTGAAAGTGATGGTCGTACGTACACAGGGTGCTCTCCTCTCAGCTCTAACTCCTCCCCCTTACGTAATTCTTGCTATTCTCGTGACTTTATGAGTGATCTTATTTAAAGGCACATATCTTATTTAAAGGCACATACATTCTTTCTTACACAAAATTCCATTTCACCTGCAGTTACCATAGTGTATTAGTGGCGATTAAAAGAATAACGTATGATCAATATACGTACCTTTGCTCGGCAAGGAATTACATTAATTCCCATCACACAGCAAATCTTTTGCGTCTCACGACTTGGACGTCTTTGGAAATGCCGAAACTCAAATCACCAAAAATAGCCGTGACTCATGTGAACACTTCGCTCACTCTCTTACATATATATATAAAACTCGTTCCTTCCCCTTTCATGGAACCAAGGGGAACGACTCCTGCTCACCCTAACAGTCAGGGGCAATAACCCTTGTCTGTGACACTCGTACGATCACGATTCAGATCCGCGTGTCGTCTAAATTCACTCTCACAGTAGCGTTCAGAAGTTGCGCACAATCCGAAGATATTTTGATCCTTCGAAGAAGGCATCAGTTTTCGAAGGAGGAAGAAATGCTGTTGGGTCTTCTTCAGAATGGTTTCAGTGCTGGAATCCCAGAGAAATCTGTTGAAGATGTTACCCTGGTATTTCAGTGTGTCGACAATGTCCACCTCCCGATAAGGGATGACGGGCACGACGCCATGGCACAACTAAATAAAGAAAAACAAAGACACAAATATATAACATTCATTTAATGAGACAGGAATTTCCGCGGCTGCTTGTACCAAACGTGCTCTCCAATAAATCTTTAAAAAAAGATCGAGTTTGCCTAACACTGACGTCACTGGTGGGGCGGAAAAAGTTTGACGTAACTTCCTAACGTCTGTAAAATGAAGGACTTCAGGTACGTAGCTGCCATTACTTCTTAGTGTCTTGATAACACGATATGTTGAGACCTACCTTTCTGGAATTAGCTTGAAGAAGTATGGAAATGCACGAGGCAACAACGATTGTATAATAATCAGCCACTCTAAACAAGGCGGACAGCATTTTATCAGGATAAAATGTTCTCTGTGATCTTCCTGCCATGGACGATTATAGCCTGACTGATGAAAGGAGCCGCTAGAAAAATGTATTTTATAAGACTTAAGCGATTCTATTCTGATAAGAGATGTTTACTGAAATATAATTATAAGAAAATTAACAAAGTCAATTTCTAGTAAGAAAATCAAGAGCGAATCTTTAAAGAAATGATCGGTGTAGTCATAGTGTTCTCTCTCTCACACACACACACACGCGCACAGAAGAATTGAGATTGAAATTAGTTTGCAAATGTGGGAGGTGGTGGGAGGGAAGATAATTTTCTTCCACAAGAAACTTTAAAGTTCGTGCTATCCTCTCCCTCTTGGCGTCATTGCAAAAATCTTTGGTCAAACGTTTGTCCTCATTTGTCCTTAATATTTTATTCGACAGTGTTAGAATGAAGAGGCTTTGTCATCGTTGATCAAATAAATCACATTTGTAGATGCTGGCGAAGCAGATTATAATTACTGCGGTATTGGCGGATTACAAATGTTGGGCAGTTGGTTAGTTTCTTTGCAATGTAGATTAAAATTATTGTGACAATGAGATAATTACTATGGAAATTATAACTACTGTGACAAGACACTGCAGTGGTCTGATTGCCGAGTTCCACTCCGCTGTGTTGCATTTCTCGGATCTAAAACAAATAGGGTCACCTTACAGAACGTAAGGTTAGTTCCAGGTTGAGCCACACAAGTTCAAAGTTCATGCTAAACTGTGGACATATTGCTGTGCAGGATGACATGTGGGAGAGGAGAGCCATTACGTGTCGTGCGTACCCTGAACTTAAGCACCTACAGATGCAGCGGACGTTTGACTGGCATGCTTAACTTTAGACAGGTGGGTTACAGGTGGACAGGCATCACAGTGTGGTGTTGTTGTTGTTGTTTTTTTTTCTAGTCAGTATCTCATGCTAGTTCCATCTCACGGTTCCCTCAACGGTCATAGTAAAAGGATGTTACGTTATTGGCTGCCTCTTGTTGAATCCTTTACTCCTTATCCCGTCAGCAGTTATATGGTATCGGCAGCTCTTTTATAATATTTACTGTATACTTTCAGAAAGTTATTTCTGTTAAAATACGGTTTCATTTTAAAGATATGTTTTTAAGTTATTTGACTCCCCCCCCAAAAAAAAAAAAAAAAAAAAAAAAAAAAAAAAAAACCTGCATATATATATATTTTTTATATTCTTCCTGGGCAGCTTAGAAAAATTGAAAACATCCCAACCCGTTCGAATGGAAATCTGAACTTCTAAGACCTTATCATAAAGGTTTCATCAAGATGTCCGATTCACACTTGACGATAAACAATAGGAGTGAAAATCGACAGACCGCCATTAGTGACCCATCCATCGATGTTTCTAAAGGTGTAATGTTCTTGCCATGGGCGCTACTTACCGGCGATTTCAAGGTATGTGACATCATTGTTACTGCGCACGTGCAGAGATGCTCGAAACAATTGTTACTGATGATACTGAGCGCGCATCGTTGAAGTAACGCTGACACAAGATCTTTCGTCACGCGTGAACAGCTATTTCATGGTACTTTTGCCGTTAGAAGGCACAATAACCCACAGTTTTCTGTTCAGTTCCTCTCGCTGATTAAAAGCATTTAACGAGCAGACGAAATGACTTCGTGTCCAGATGGAGGAATGGTGTCCTGTGAGAAGACCTGTAGCGAAAACTGCGTACGAGATCGCCACGAGATTTCGCAGGTACTCAACGAGAGAGCAGATTACGGCGTCGGCTCACGTTCGCAGACGACAAAAGCAGACGCGCTTCAATGTCACCAAGCAACAGGGCTTGGTGGGCAGTGTTGTTTCCACTGAACACCTGGAGTACGACAAGGACGCTATCCCTGATGACTTCGATTATGATGGTGAGTGTATGTTTGAGGGTGACGAGAGAGAGACCCACTGAACACTGAAAGCTTAGCGTGAGGTCACTGGCTTTCTCTTTGGGGATAAAGCGACAAAAACAAAGATAAAAAATGAAATGTACAAAGATGTTGCAAATAATTAATTCAATATGTTTCAGTATCTGACCTGCATCCCTCTGTGAAAACATCTACTAATTTTGTCTCTAGCTTCTTTTCTCCTTCATTCACTTCCGTTTTTCTTCTTCCCTTGATCCTGTCTGGAACGCACGCATGCACGCGACTGGTGGTCTTGCTGTCGGATTCAGAGGAAGACGAGGGTGAGCGGTCGACGGAGCTGACCAACAGCCAGAACATTTACCTGCAGGCATGCAAGATGATGAACGTTTTGCCCAACAGCATCATCATCAGGAACATTTGCCTCACCACGGTGGATGTCCGCAATCAGCTGATGGGGAGTCAAGGTGTCCGCGCGCTGTGCATTGCTCTGATGGTAATCATCATCATTATCGCGTCGTCGTTGTCGTCTTCGTCATCATCGTCGTCGTCGTTCTCTTTTACATCAACATTTATCATTATAATCAGTGGCATTGCCTACAACTCTCGATGTACTGACACATAACTGTTCATCGCTTAAATGCTTCCAGAACGTGTCCTCGCTGCTGTAGTCTTCTTTCCAACATCCAGCTAGCTAAAACCTAGACCAACCGAACTTATTGTCTTACTTTTATCTTTGGGTTCACATTAAAAAAAGTTGCCTATCGGTTTGTCACATAAGAACTTTGTTGTGACACATCATGTTGCGCGCCCGGGTACAAAGGCAACAGTAGCAAGTTACTGTCAAAGTGGAACTTCGTATTTTGCTCAACTCTTGCATGCAATCTGATTTCGCTGCTTGCAGAAAAACACCACTGTGACGTCAATAAATCTTATGGGAAACAACATGGGGATTGCGGGAGGCTCCTATGTTGCTCAAGTGCTGAGGGAAAACACCTTCATCCGAGAACTGGTATCTGCTGTTTGCTGTAATGGCTTCCAGTACACCTCTTACAGGATGTTCTATAGTTGCTGTAGGAAATTAATCATACTATTATAGAGCTGGAATGATTATTCATCTAAAGAGAGAGGTTATTCTAGAACCCGCATGCAAGGTTAGATGTTTCGTGCAAGTATCGTAGTGTCTTTATCGTGTGTAGAGAAATAGGTAGACAGAGAAAGGAGAGGTAGAGATGTCAGTGAATTAGTCAAAAACACATCAATGCGTACTCTTTCTATCATTGTAGGAGGAGGACTGGATGAATTCATCTTATTCTTTTTTCTACTCTTGACAAAAATCTGTTTGTGGTGTTTTTCCTTGACACCCACACCTCGTGTTCCTAAAGCAATCGGTGATCATCTCTTTGTCCTTTCGTCCTCTTCCATTCACTCTACGTCTTCCCCTTGTTTGTTTTCTTGCAATCTTGAAAAAATATATACGGATGTTTCTTTTATCGTTGATTGTGATGGGCTTTGTGTTTGAGTCTCTTTCTCTAACATCAAATATGGAGGCTTTAGTTTAAATGTTGGAAGAACAGACACGGGAGACGTGGCAAAATATGAAGTCTGGTTTACACAATGCTGAAATTTCATTGTACCTCTTAGAATGTAAGACCAGGCAGACTGGACAACAACCATACTTTATTGTCCGTTTCCTCCACATGATGATAAAATTCTATTTTCTCATTTATGGCTTATGTTGTACTGTGTGGTATTATTCATGCTATACTGCATGTTTTATGTGTAAATGTTCAATATTCCGTATCATTGAGGCGAGAGTTTGTTCCTATTTCGTAATCACAGGGCCTCATTTAATATGGGTAGATTAGCTATATGTCTATATTTCCTCTTTATTATTTGCAAATGGAAGACCGTAGCACATGGGCTTGGGGGTAATGGAAAAATAGATCAAGGAGACAGGAGGTAGTGTTAAGTGTTCATGAATCTCTCATTTGGAAGGCTGCCGTTAATTTCTAGAGTTGTCTGTTAATACTGAGACCAAACATTTCATAAATGTTCAGGTATTTCTTTTGATTGTTTCTACAGAACCTGGCCAACAACAACCTGGGGAGGAAAGGCGTCAGCCCCATCGCTAAAGCCATACCTGAACTAGACGTGGTCACCAGCCTCAACCTTTCTGGTCAGTGCTGTCACAAACTGTATCTCGCACAAAACCATCTCTTGTAATTATCTGGGATCTGCATTTTTTTTGTGGTTTACGTCGCTTGTTATTATCACACTAATAATTCAAATACGAAAATACATTATCTTTTAATACATGGTATTAATTTTCATAATTGTATGCTGTTTCCACTGAACTAGACTGCGCGTCATTTTATGTTTTATACTTTCAGGAAATAACTTAAAAGAAAACGATGGCGTCATAATTCGAAATCTCATCGAGGTGAGATATTTCAACAGCTACTTTGTCTCGTGTATGTGTGTTTTTATTGCTTGGTTTCTTCTTTGAAGTGCATGGCCATGCGCGACGAAACCGTTTCCCTGTTCACCTTTGTCATTTTTCTCCTCAGACGAAGGACTTTACTGTTAGATAGATAATAGATGTTCCACTGGACTGTTGTTTGATGAAGGTCCACATCTCTTGGCGGTTATGCATGGATGGATGCTAGTGAGAAGGAAAGAGAGAGAGAGAGAAGGAGGAAATGAGGGATGAAAGGATTGTAGCCAGCATCAAGAAAGCAAGTGAGGGCACACGTAAGCTCGAGAGTCGTACGTGTACATAAGAGTGTTATCTCTTGTTCATCTAAGTCTCTAAGAGTAGTGTAGTAAGCAGCAAGCTATGACCCTGGTCTTCAACTGACAGTGACGTAGCCGACAGAAAGCTGAGGCCCTGGGGTTCAGTTCCCAGTAATTCACCAAGCAGTAATCTGTGATGTGTTGTTCACAGGAATGCAGGCTATTGAGAGTGCTGAACTTAAGTCATAATTGCTTTCGAGAAACAGGTGGAGTTGAGATTGGGGATGCAATCGGTAAGTTTGCTTGTCGTTTATCCTCTCCTGTCCTCTTTCTCGCTGTTTGCCTTGTCTATTGTGCGTGGTGTGTGTATGACAGTATGAGTTCGTCCGTGTGTGGGGGCATATGAGGGTGTCTGTCCATAATTCTACCATCAGATTGTAAGCGCTGTGTGTGTGTGTGAAAGAATGTAGGTGTGTGAGCCAGTGCGTCGTTTGTCCACCTGCATTTCCAGGAAAGCTAATACGAGAAACAAAAATATCTGTCAAACGAAAGAAAGATCACTTGCTTACCTATTAAAATCAGATTCCCGTTAACAGATTTCTTTATTTTTGTTTAAAGATCAGCTTTGAAGTGTGTTTTATGTCTGGAAAATAGTAAATGTTTTATTGTTTTCTCTGTAAACATCGTTGTCAAGACTATTTTAGCAATTCACGGGAAAATCATTCATGAGTAGAAATATAATTTGTAGTGGTCTGAAGAGTTTGCTTCACTCGGCTACGTGATGGGTATCATGTCTACACATTGCATGGTCTGTCAGGTGGGTACGACTCAATTGAAGTGCTGGACTTGAGCTGGAACCACTTGCGGCGGAACGGAGCGGTCGCCATCGCCCGCGGCATTGGGGTGAGACTTTGACCTCTTCAAACTCATGGACGTTACTTCAGTAACACATACACAACACACAAGATGCAAAAACAGCACATCTTGCTCAAGAATAATTAAATCAGCAGACACGAAGTATGAGTCTCTGCAATCATGCTTCGGGGGAGACGATGGACATTTCTTTGTGAAGACTTCAGTACTTGCTCCCAGGTCATTTTTTTTTTCATTTCGTGTCGATTCTCAGGAAAAGTTAATGTTGGGACATTTATTTTTCATCATCCAAGTACATTGCTGATCTGCTTTCTTATCTCCTCTAGAACAGCAATAGTTTGAGGGAGGTGAACCTGTCCTGGAACGGCTTCCACGTGGACGGCGGTAAAGAAATGGGGAAAGCCCTGGATAAGTGCTCGAGTCTGCAAGTGCTGGACCTAAGTGGCAACAGAATCGAAGAAAGCTGTCTGGGTGACCTAATGCACGGCTTGAAGAACAACTCAACCTTGAACGTGCTGAAGGTAACTTGCCATTACAAAGGGTAAATCCCATCCGACTGTAAGGTGAAAATGAGTGCATTGTGAGTATTACCCGAACACTACTGAATATGACCGGAATATTACAGTTTATTATACTACTGAATGTTACTGAATACTATCCTAAGGAGCTGTGCTGATTAGCTTACCAACATTTTATGTATTATTTTTAACTTATCTCCTTTTAGTCTACCCCGCAGGGTAAATCCTCACCTCACGGAGCGGCTAAAGCCCTTTATTCATGGTCTTTAGGTAGACCTAACCTAACTTTTTGAAAAGCTGGTAATCTATCGGAGGGGACCTATCACCAGAACTTTTTCGCGTGTGTAAACTTGGCGTAAATCGTGATTTAGTTTAGTAGAAGCAAACAGGAATTTAGGAAAACTTTAGGTAATCATATAACTTGCAAGAGGTGTTTTGCTGTGGTTTTTCAATCTACAATAAAACTACTAAATATTAACATAGTCTATCAAAACTTTCAACTGAAGAAGCACTGGCCATCCTTTATAGAAATTTAAACTTGGTGGCTGCAGAACAGCCCTCTCTTGGTGTAATTAATATTTTAATGAGATGGGGTTATGTATTGTTCACTTCACTGTTGTCAAAATATTTCAAGTCGATGATTTTATTCATTGGTAACTAACCAACAATCCATTCTTATCTTTCTTTAAAATTGATGTTTTCGTGTGCGATGAAAGTCAGCCAATAATACATTCTTAATCACATTAACTGATTTTTTTTTGTTTACAGTTAGCCCACAATCCTATCACAACAAAGGGCGTTCACTTCCTGCTACAGAGTCTCTGTAACTTGAGCTCGACAGGTATCACTGAGCTGGACCTCGGGGTGAGACCTGTCTTGGTGACATTGCGACAGTTGTTATGCGTATTTAGATACACTTTCACGTACACATGTTACAGATTATATATAGTTCAGTTCCAGCCTATTTACTGATAGGTAAGACTTATATTGGTTAGTTGGTTTCGTAAGCATTTTAGATGTTGATGTGCGCTTTTTCAGAAAAGCTGTAAATTAATTTTTTTTAACGTCGTCCATTCTTTGCGTGTCTTCTTATATAGATGTGGTTTTCAACTCGATCTTTGAAGATATATTTTTTGCGCACGTTACGTTTCTAATTATTACATGGAAAAAAGGCGACATCTCTTTGTAAATAATGCATAATACAGCAATGTATCAAGTTTCATTGACCTATGTTGTCTTGATAACAGACTAGCTTTCATTCATTTTGTACTCTAGCTTAATTGTTAATGGATTCTGCTTGACCAGGCTGCCTGAATGGTCTGTTAAAGCGCTGGTTGAACGCAGTCAACCATGCGGTCTAGTTCTTTGTCTGATGTCTATGACTTAGGAACTGTCCGTGGAGGAGCAGTCCCTGGAACTCCTGATAGTGTTGACAAGGGGCGAGACATCATGATCCGGCATGGCGCCTACCTCGGGCAAGAAGTTGACCTGAGGAATCGTGAACTGGAGCTTTTGAACGAAGATCCTTTGATGGTAAGTAAAATATTCTCCGAGGATCTTCACACTCACAAAATCAACCAACGTCAGTGTCCCAGGCGTTGTGAAGAATACAGGTAAAGACTGATGAATGGTGAACCTGTTTGTTATCATTTCTGGTTCGTGAATAAAGGCATTGTGAATTAATCTGATTATTGGGAGTTTTTTTTATTCTGAAAGTACTAGGATTTTTGTTAGCTTTTACCTGCGTGATCATTGCAGGCGGAATAAATGTGATTTTAGACATTTTGTGGTCAGGAGCATAAGACTAGGCTTACCTATTGCAGGTGCTGTACCAATATGGCCTCCTCGTTGGACTAAGCCCCGTGAATTTCTTCATCCTGATGCGCAATAAAGACGAGATATTAACAATTGAGGATATCCAAGAAGGACTCGAGGTCAGAATGGATCAGTGTGCTGTGTACGGTGTAGCGTGACTGTGTGTGTTATAAAAGTGCTGGAGGTTACCTGCAGTACATAATACAATGTGTATTAAAAAAATGAAAGTAGTATTTTCTCTGATAGAAAAAGTAAAAACTTGATGTTAGAAACATCGATCTAGACATTATAAACACACTAGTGTTGAGAGAAAGAACCAAGGAAACGTATTTGGACCTCTCACCAATTCCCCAAACTTCCGGTTCACCTGCATACTGAATGGCATTTTATAAATAATAATGTCCGATTGAGCGAGCTTTAGGTAGTAAATATGTTCGATAAAGAAACAAATCGACAATATTTTAAAAACGTGATATCCATGTCGGTGGAAAAGACTTTCAAATCTTTTTCTTTGATTGGCAGAAGGTTGACATTCCCTTCACAGGAAGATCTTTGGGCAAGTTTGCTGCCCGCATATTTAACCTTTCGGATGTTAAGCGCCTGACTGAATACACGTAAGCACGTTTGATATTACTTCGTCTTGGATTATTGAATGGCAAAACTTGGCTTACAAAAACCTCACTTTTCAATTACAGATCAAAGGTTAGAAGAGAACGCATATGAAGTAATTAAAATACGAAAGTGATTTCATCAATACTGATTTTACAACACATCATTTCTTTGTGCCAGAAAAATTGCGAGAGATTTTCAGTTGTCCATGCGTCGGACAAGCGATGAGCTGTACAAGCGGGCGTTACGTAAGAGTGACGAACAGACGGACGAGAGTCGAGTGCGTGCCAAGCTGAGAAAACTGATCGCCCAAGAGGACGAACAGATGCAGGAGGAAAGACTAAAGCAATGGTGAGCTGCTCTCACTAGTCGGAGTATGGTTATAGAAAATTAACTCACTCTGGCTGTAAAAGACTTTTGATGTCAGTGGTAGCCTGCTTTGTTTGGCCACTTTAAAGCATTTCATTCGTCCACTGTCTTTTTGCTCTATCTCTCTCCTGCCATAACATGCGAGCGACGTTTGTTTAACCCCAGCTCTTTCTCTTCTTTCCGCCACTTAGTTAATGTACTGTCTCATATCCTTAGTTCTGATGAGATGAACCTTCATTCCTTGTAGGTATAAACACAGACATGATGATAGTACACGTTTACGTCGCCAAGACCTTCAGTAGATTAGCTTTCAACAACATTAAAATTTGCATCATCATAGTCATTCTTGACAGCTGGTCTGTTTTCATATGCAGACATAGCACACTGAAGGAACACATAATCCTTGATGTTTTGATGGATTCGTGTGTCAACTGTATTCAACAGCTCATATTTGGCAAAGTGGTTGGCATCTACGAAAGACGGAAAGGAAGGATTGACGACTGAGACAGAGGACGAGACTAGGGTGCCGAAAGCTGAAGACAGCATCCCCGTCTCCAATATCTCTGAGGGCTAAGTCTAACGAAGTGCGTGGTCAGGAGGGTACTTTCCCCCAGGCAGGTATGCTTCACATTCACAGCACTCTCACCTGACGGTGTGACGTGGGTAGATGGTGATGATACCCTGTAATAAAGCGGTACGTGTGTGCTGCTTGCGTGCGATTGTGTTTGTGTGTGTGTTAGGATGCTTGCAAATCCATACTGTTTTTCCGATATTAACTAAATTAGGAGGAAAACTTCGTTTATCTACCTGTGTTTTGCTTAGAAGTATGTTTATTTTATATGTCTATAAAGTATATCGTTTGAGCCGTAGAAATGCAAACTACTTCAGTGATTGTCTTTTCTCTTCTGCCATGAAAATATCCAGAGGACAGATCGGTCCTAGTGCACCAGGGGACGATGCACCTGACCAGGAGACGAGTCTGTTCAAATGGACATTATCCATCTGTTTGCTGATTTTAAACTACGGTCATGTAGCCATGACAACGGGACTGAACGGCTAGCTAGCGGACAATTTACTGAGAAACCTACCAGATATTCATCTTTAAGTAGACTAGAAAGTTTGTGATGTACTCACTCCAACCTATCCACGAACGCTCTTTTGTGAATGTCGTCATCGGATCACAGACTGGACAGAGCTGACGACAAACGTAAGGACAGACTTCCAAGCAGTGTGACGGACACCTGGACTGGTCAGTTACTTTGTTTTTTAGATGATATTCTTTCTTTGTACGTACTTTTCACAGGTATGTATATTTACAGAAGAGGCTGGATTTAGTGCTAGTATTTTTATAGAAATAAAATAATGTTGACCCATTGTTTCGGATGTTTGACGGAATCTTTTGATTTTATGGTCGGTCGTGACAAAGATTTATTTGTTGTAGAGTATTTTAAAATATGAATCACAAATGTGTGCTCCAAGACCAACCGTTCACTCACTGGGACTCTTCGGTTGTTTACAAAATGGTTATCGTTGAGTATAATAGTCCCAGCAACTTCTTTTCTCTTCGCCAGACTTTGCCCTCCTCATCCTGATGGTGAGCCAGAAAGGAAATGTGGTGACTGTACACAGTCTTATTGTTGTTCCTTCTTTTTATCTGTGTCGCTTGTCGTTACTGGCGACATGTGTGCTCATGGTGGAGATCCTGTATTGTCAGTGTGACTGTAACCTGCTGTGCACACGTGAGTAGAGAAATGTCAACATGCACAGACCTCGACTTCATTGAAAATACTGTATACCAACAACACGGACTCCTCTCCAAAGATTTTCCTCTCACCTAAACTCCACAAAAAACTTTATTTTCTCCGTATAACGTTGGTCTGTGAGTACGTCCTCAAAAATACTCAATCCGAATTAAACGTCTTGTAATCAGGAGAAGCTGACCGCCGGACTGGGAAGTCGTCAGGGTTAAAAGGTCGATGATGACAGATTGCACAAATGAACGAATTGATTGTGAGGACGTTGTCACAAGCGGTAAGAAAGACTAGACACGTTCCATGTTATTAAAGTAATAAATGTGAAGAAATGAACAAATGTGGGGATTACATCCAGGTAACACGTTGTGATGGCTCACTTCATGTCTCATTCGGTGACCAAGACAACTAACAGACGATGAGATTAGTTCTGATTGAAGGGGTTAGTTCAGGAATAAAGCACTGACAGAAATGACAAGGTGAAATAGTATTCTTGGACATTGATTTCCAGTCTTTTATAGAAAACATAAAAATGTGACAGGTACTGAAAATATTTTTAAAGCTAGTAGTTCAATTTAAAAAAAAAATTACAGGATGGTCGATAACTGTGACAGTTGAAGGTAAAGAAGGCACATCGTCGTCATCATCATACCTTAGGACATTAGAATGTCGCAATGAAAACATCCATTTCAGAGTAAAGCTGACTGTATGCGGATACAGATAATTATAGATGCAAATGATTAGCTTACAAGGTAAATACACAACAGCAGAATAATCGATCAAAAACACGCGGTGCACCGAAAAAACTCGTTTAACGCCAACTTCGTTGTGTGTCACTAGGAGCTACCTGCTTCAGCAGTCAGGTAACAGGAGTCTGAAATGTAACTGTTACATGTTGACAGTCAAGATAACGACTTGAAAAGTGTGCATTAGGTCCCTTGTTAACACACACACACTCTCACACACACACGCACACAAACACGTACCCACGCACGCACATATTTAGGAAAGAACAGTTCAATAGCGAGTCAAGAGTGAACACACGGAGTGCAGTCGGGAGGAGGGCGAGGAGTGTGACCCACCCTAAGAGTATTTGTGAGGATCAAAGTAGAAATCGTGCTAATCCGCTCTTTGGAGGGAGAGCCGCCAGCAGGTGATCGATACCCACCCTGACCCACGCGATCACCGCCAGCCACCACACTGACTGGCTGATCGCCAACCACAGAGCCTGCTTGTTGTAAATCATTTGACTGCTCTGGCAGGTGAATGGAAACCGATCACCAGTCGTTCACACAATTTCCAGTGGACTGAACGCTAAAAGTATGTGTTTGCTCCATGTGAACAGTAGAGACCCCGGGGGCACCTGTCCAGCCGCCTGAAATGACGGAAGCTTTCTGGGGACGTTGAGTGAACATTCTTGTTGTCCTCGAGGAGTTACTAAGCGATGAATAAGATGCATTCCAGCTGCAAGGTGACTGATCAATGTTGAGCACTTTTGTTGGGTCATCAAGTTTCCAAACTGAACGTACAAAGAAACATCAGGAATGTAAGTACAGCTTCGCATAGTTTAGTAGATTAAATAAGAATGTTGAAAATAGATTCTCTATTTATTTAAAATTATTACAGTTGCCATGAAAACAAAATCAACTAAAGTAGTTTAAGTATTTAACTGTTCATCAAGCTGACTTGTTTAATATCAACATTCACTGTGTTAGTGTAGACTGCCCGCCATTTCTCTGTCAAAGCAGCAAGTATTCTCGTGTTTATGCGATGAAAGGTCGTGTCGAGGTCAGCCCACGGAGCGATAACTCTGCAGAAGGTTCCGTAAGGCGCGAGAAACCTCCCGACACCTCAAATCGCGTGCAGCTGTTGAAACCGGGAGGACAAAAGCATGCAATCCAAGGGCGTGGGCTTGTCTTCCTCCTCCGGCGTCACCGGCTCTCGTCTTCACGCGAGATGTCGCTCCTGCTCTTGCGTGAGCTGCGCGAGAAAAACAAACCCGTTAGTACGTCACTAGTGATGACGTGCGTTATAACGTGTATGCCCGGAGAACACACTGGTAGCACTGGCGCATTGATTTTACAGATAACAGGACTTCGGGACTTTTTTTTTCATTCCTGTTTGGCGAAACGTTTTACTGAATGTCACGCAGGTCGCGAAGATAACGGTGGCCGCAGGTGAAGGAGGTCAGATTAGACGTTGCATGGTGACAGCAGACGTAGGGGTGGGGAGGGACGACTGTTGGAATGCGTCCCTGTGGACGTGATTGCCTGATGGCGAACGTTGATAGAATCGATTTGCTTTTCGAAAGCCTGACGAGGGGAGAGAGTGCGAATACGTGTGTCGCGCGTGCAGGTGTGTTAATGCACTGGCACAGTCGCCTCCAGGTACCGAGATCGTTTCCTCGCAGATCAAGAGATTGTATGGGAGTAAAGAGGTAGTGAAGGAGGAGTCATTCGTCTTGAGAGTACGGCTTAGTGACCGAGGAGTAGAAGAAGAAATGAAGGCAGAAGAAGAGGAAGATTATTGTTTTTTATCTCGAGGAAACGAAAGTAGAAGAAGAAAAGAGAAGGAGGGATATAAGGGGAGTAGGTGTGGCTTTGTAGTGTTAACCTTTGGTCTGAAGATTTAGACCCAGTGGGTGGTGATATGTTTTACTGCTCGGGGTCAGCCAGTTCCCGCTGCGAGCCTCTGAGGTACAATCGATGACGTGTTTCGAACCCGAGCACCACAAAGCACGGGTCATCGCTGTTGTCTGCTGTAAATTCTTTGCAACGTTAAAAAAACACAAAAATATTCTACCCTGCCTATCCTTTCATTTTTATGCCCCAAGCAGGAGCTTGTTTAAAATCCTCCTATATAAAAATACTAGGAAAATATCCTAATTACCTGTTGGTTTAGATTAAGGGTAGGGGTATTTATTAACCAGGAAGATTAGGATTAACTAGTTTAAAATGTTGCATCCATACCAACAAAAGTATTATTCAATCGTTGTGCACTAAGCTGTTTACTGATAAAACTGACCTTACCAGCTGCTTCCAGGTAAGATATATCCCAGATTTGTTCCTTGAAACACGCAGTACAGCACTCGTATCTCTACCTACTCGAGACAACAGCTACACCGTTAGGGACATCCGTGAAAAGTGAATAAAAAAATCTCTAATCAAAATTCAAAAAAGAGGACTTCAGCTTCTACAATGGTCTTGATCAGTAACTGCTTCTAACAACAACGAACGGATTCAACTACAGACGTCGGAGTGTTTTACCTGTACGAACAAACAATAACTTCGAGGCCTCGGTCACCTGTTCACTTCGTTTATTTTTTTAAAAAAAATACTTCTCTCTCAAGCTGCCCGTATGCCGGTACTTGAGAGATAACACGTCTGCTTAAGCTTTGCCGAGATATGCCACACACAGATTTTGTAACCCAAGGGGCTTCGTACAGGTGAGCTTGAAACTGTTCGGTGTCTGATGAGCCCGAGGCGCATGCTCCGTTGTGGGAGGTTTTGCTGGGCGTGCCGTGCCGTGAGGTTGGTGTCGGGACGTGTTGATACTTTCACTGACCTGCTGGAAATGGACGCAAGCTTGTGACTGTGCACGCAACCCATTGTTCAGGAAAATATCCGGTAAAGTATAAACACTTTGACCGCGAGTAACACTGTTTTCTTGCTGTAATAACGGGTATCTACGATATCTTCCTTGTCCACCCTGTTGGTTAGTCCTTGTCGAGATAAGCTATTGCAGCGGTATGTTAAGGTAAAACTAGACCAACAGGTAAGTTTTAATGTAATGACTGAATAAGTTAGTGTGTCGACAGATTTCCACGCTTTTTGTAAGTCACAGTTACGACCGTGTGGTATGACTGTGTCCTACCTGGCGGGTGTCCAAGTAGTGCAACCGCTCGTTGGTGTAACTTTGTCGTAGATAAACCCTTAATATATACCTGAGTACAGGAATCACTACATGCATAAAGTTTCGTGAGGGAAAGGTGGGAACAACATTATAACTGCTTGTAGACGGTGAAGACAAATATGGAAATCAGTAATTTACATAATCTAACATCGACCTGAGGCCACCGAGTGTGACAAGGTTGTGACATGGTGCACACCTTCTGTTGCCGTCGAAAAGTTAATAATGTAGACTCAGTGTGTTGCTGATGAAGTGGCTTTTTGCTAGTAGAAGTCGTCCGAGCAAGTCTTGACTGGCAATGTTTATAAAATGCACATTTGTCACCCTTTCGCTTTTTAAAGGAAAAGGCAAGTAAACTAGCAAACTGGCTACGGACCTTTTGAATCGTTGCAGCTCACAATTTTGAGCAAAACAATTGTTTACTTACAATCACATACATAAAACACAGCTCAGGAGCGATACAAGTAGGCCGCCATATTTTATTGTCCAGTGACGTCATCAACCGTTTAGGTGCGAGCTTTCTTATCAAATGATATCTCCAACATAATTAGAGTCGGTTTGTTTCCCTTTACAGAAAGAATACGAAACATAGCGGTATGTGAAAACAATTACACAGCTGTTTTAGATATAACTGTAAGTAAACTCTAAATTTCGAGAGGAAACGATTGAGAATATCAGTTGTTATGAGTTAAGTCCAGTGTGTCATTTCCCTTGCCTTGTCCTTTAAGCCAATAAAAATGTGAAAAGTGACTAGAAAGTGACCGTAAAAGGTTCTTTGCACTTAAATAACTTTGTTTTTATTATTATATTTTTATTTTGGTCTTCCTTTTGTTCAGTTTCTTTCTTTTTGTGCTTTATGTGTTCCTCCCCTAGTCTAACCTCCATATGAAACTGTATACATCATTCCACTAAACACATACTGCTGAACTATGAGCTACAACTTCAACATGGCTGACATGTAAAACCTGGGTGTAACATAGTCACACACTCGACAGTTTAGGTGCATTTAAAGGGCCATCGACAGGAGTTTGACAAATTGCGACTTCCTCATTGGAGGAGACGACGAAGATAAAGGACAGACTACAGTAGTCGTGGTGGTGGTGGTGGTGGTGGTGGTGGTGGTGGTGGTATGCCATACAGACCTGTGTGCATTATCTCGAGTGGGTGTGTTACTGACAGGTGACGGGTGGGCCGCTTTCCTCAGGCGGTTTTAAACGTGCGACACTTCATTAAAAAAAGAGATCTGTGAATGTGATAATAAAAGTACCTTGCTCTACAGTTTGCAGTCACATCCACGTGTTCGTCCTGTGTTATCAGAACCCGCGCTGCCCGAAATAAGACAAACCAGAAAGATAAACGGTCAAGACATCTGTCAGTCTACAGAAGCTGATGAATAGTCCATGACCGATATAGTCCACCTCCAATATTCTGTCTGATTGTGCATGCTGATATGCATCGGAGTGTGCACTGGATTATTTATTTATGTGCTTGTGGGTTTCGTACAACGATCCATGCTGTTTACCATGGAGTAATAAGAAAACAAATTCCCAGATTCTCTTCTACTTAAAGTCGTAAGAAGACAGTAGGACTTATATCTGGCTCTCTACCGGGTAAAAATAACCCCGAAATATAAAGATACTAAGTAGATGCACGAGGCTTTCATCTGTCACTAATTATTACATCACGTGAACATTCTGTTTTGACCAGTTTAAAGGCTAACCCGAGTGTAACGCCTCATTTAAATGAGCTTGAAACTGAAGGATGTTCTGTAGCTTCACAAGACTGCGAAAATGAGAGTGAAGACAATCCACGTATGCTCTCTACACATTAAGATAATAAATATGAAAAATGTATTCGTGATGACTACGTTATTTGATATTAACATGTCAGAACATTGATAATGTTTTGACTGAATTCACGTTTGTCTTTAACCAGTATGGAAACTTAAAGTAAGTGATAGAGTAGAAACCAGCCAAATTAAACTCCTTCACATAAGGGACAAAACATGTCACTGACACAGAATAACTACTAAAAATGGATTTGACTGTAATTTAGACTTTTGGTAATAATAATGACGATATCTTATATAATAACACAAGGATTGCAATGGAACAGTGAAATGTCATTATTTTTCCTTTGTTGAAAACAGCTCACTGGAGTCATCGTCCACAGAGTAGTCTCTCAACATGGTAATAGTTACGAAGGTATGTATCGTATCTGTGATTTTATTTTTTTCAAGTTCTAAACCTGTAGTGTTTGTCCTCGGTGACCTCCCTCGGAGGACTATGATAAGCGTTATCCAATAAACGCATGCAATGAAAACATTTTCTTTGAGCAGTGTTCTTTCTTATATGGAAAGGGAGGCGCCAACAGAGTTTACATAGGGCTTTGGTTAAAAAAAGAACAAAAACAAAACTGACAAATATATAAGGGCTGATTATTTCTGGGTGAGAGATAAGAGTAGGTTTCTAGGAATTAAAACTTCTTTTGGAAGCTGTAAGGTACTACTGTATGGATATCCGTCAATCAGTCACATATAACATTGGTGACTAAAAAAGTTAAAGTTCACTCCGACTGGTGTGTGGACCCTGTAGGGGTAGAATTTTTCTCTTCATACCTTCAAAATATGTTGCTTGGCTGCAGGACGACTTCGTGTGGCTGGACCCAGAGAAAGATGGCGAGTTTGCCGTCGCCATCGGCGCCAGGGTGCTTCAGACGGAGTCCGGCCGCACCAAGGTGGTGGACGACGACGGGCGAGAGCTGTGGGTGGACAGCAAGCGGCAAGTGCGCCGCATGCACCCGACTTCCATTGAGGGTGTGGAGGACATGATCTCTCTGGGAGAGCTCAATGAGGCTGGCATCCTGCGGAACCTGCTCATACGTTACATGGACCACGTTATCTACGTGAGTCACCTGCCTCGGGGTTGGGGTTGGGGGTGGTAGATTGGGTACCGAACGCGAGATGTTATTCTTCCCGGTCTGTTTATGGGGCCCAGCCACGATCTGAAGGTAGCTCTGCTGGAAGCAGATTTGTAGCTCTAATGGTTCTCGTAAGGACATACTTGGAATGCTTTGCCATTGAATTGTCATATGTTTCATAAATTATATGTTATTTTATCTGTTGGCTGTGGCTGGGAGGGTGATTTTGTGGGTCAGTTAATTGTTTTAAATATGTCAATGCATTAAGGCAGATGACTTAGCTTTATCGAAGATGATATTATAACTGTATGCAACGATATGTAACGGAATGGCAGACATACACGGGGTCCATCTTGGTGGCAGTCAACCCCTATGAGGTGTTGCCAATCTACAGTACCGAGCAGATACAGGCCTACCAGAACAAGAGGATCGGTCAGATGCCTCCGCACATCTTCGCCATCGCCGACAACAGCTACAACAATATGCAACGATACCAGCACGACCAGTGCATCATCATAAGGTAGGCGTAAAAAAAAATCAGAGGACATTTCCATTGTGATCCTTCGGTAGCGCCATTAAGCACTTTGAGTTAACGTTCTTATCTGATACAAAGATGGCGCTCCAATGGGACGTCATCCACATTGCTAACAACTCTGGTGTGTAGGAACAGGGTACCGTGCGCTAAAATAACGCAATGTACAGAGTACAAAATTGAAATAAATCTGCTGGGGGATGGGGAATGCCATCAAACTCTTTGACTAAGATGATTTTTCTTCGCTGCAGCGGCGAGTCTGGCGCCGGGAAGACGGAGAGCGCAAAGCTGATCCTGCAATACCTGGCGGCCATCAGTGGTCAGCACTCGTGGATTGAACAACAGGTCCTGGAGGCCAACCCTGTCATGGAAGGTCAGTCTCTGCTTCCTTCTGAAACAGCCAACAAAGAAATTTATTATCGATAACTTTCTTTGTAAACAACCAAACATTTATATGTTCAAATAAACATATTCAATTTTGTTATGCATTCAATATTTTTAAGCTTTCGGGAACGCGAAGACCATCAGAAACGACAACTCTAGCCGTTTCGGCAAGTACATCGACATTCATTTCAACCAAAAGGGTGCAATAGAGGGCGCCAAGATCGACCAGTACCTGTTGGAGAAGACACGCATCGTCAGCCAAGCTCGTGACGAGCGTAACTACCACATCTTCTACTGCATGCTGGCCGGCCTGTCTCCTGAGGAGCGCCACAAGCTCGACCTGCAAGACGCCACACACTACCACTACCTGACGCAGGTAAACACCGCCTCCACACATCGTCAAAATGTCACTAAAATGATGGCATCACAGAACAAATAGCTCACATAGTTACATAAAGGAAGGAAAGTTGACCTGGGGAATATTATCATTGAAAAGATCGTTACTCTTGGTAGACACACATTAAAGGTAGATTTTTCTAAATATCATGCAAGAAAGAAACTTTTCATTTCTGTCGACTACCATTTTCCTGATGGTCGGCACGTGTGGTGACTTGTAGCATCTATGTGTTCAGGGAGGAAGCATCGTCTGTGAAGGACGGGAAGATCAAAAAGATTTCAACGCCATTCGTTCGGCCATGAAGTGTTGGCCTTCAGCGATACAGAGGTGTGGGACTTGTTCAAGGTCCTGGCGGCTTTGCTGCACGTCGGCAATGTCCAGTTTAGCGGTAAGTCCACCTATGTACATAAACTTCTATATCTTCTATATCTACACTGATTTGTTATCGGCGGTAAGCCTCCTATACTACTGCTGACTTTACAAGTCTTACATTGATATTACTTTTTGTTTGTTTTTTTAAAATATAAATCTGACTTTCTTGAGTAGCATGCCCTATACACCAACCTTGATTTAACCCTCAGTGCGAAATTACCTAAGCAATAAAATTTATTCATGCCATGTAATAACTTTTTAAAAATAATTTTGAATCAACAGCTATAGAGCTGCAGAACATGGAGGCCACGGAGGTCAAGGACATCTCGTGCGTCAACAAGGCGGCGCGACTGTTGGACGTGAGTCACTCGTTCCTTCATTCTCTACTTTACGTCACATCCACACAAAATGTGTTTGTTATGTACTCCAGGCAGAGATTATGACCATTATTATTGACTTTTTAAAAGAAATTCCTCTCGTCCCTTGACTACAATCATTGACAGCAGAATCAGCAGCTGCAGAAATGTCGGAGGGAAAGGAGGGGTGGGTGATAGAGGGAGTGTTGTGTTGGTATTTCATCATCATCATCATCATCATCATCTGATCTGTCGGCTGGGGTATTGTGTCATTTATGCTTTCGTTAGCGTCACAGCGCGATGCGTTGATCTGTGACCTCTGACCTATCGTGCGCAGGCGACCGCGCAGCACCTGGTGGAGGTGCTGACCAAGCGGACCATCAAGACGACGGAGGACAGCGTGACGGCCACCATGGGTGCCGCTGCTGCCGTCGACGTGCGAGACGCCTTCGTCAAAGGCATCTACGGCCGCATGTTCGTCTGGATCGTCAACAAGATCAACGCCGCCATCTACAAGCCGCCGCACAAGGGGCGCTACCGCCAGTCCATTGGTGTGCTGGACATCTTCGGGTTTGAAAACTTCGTGAACAACAGGTCAGGGATGCAGTCCACCGACACTACCTCTGAAATTCTTAGACTTAGAACACAAAGTTCTTCACGTGAAACTCTTCAAGCTGACCTTTCTGTCCTTCAATGCTTATTTTTTTTTTTCAGTTTCGAGCAGCTGTGCATCAACTATGCAAACGAGAATCTTCAGCAATTCTTCGTGAAACACATCTTCAAACTGGAACAGGTGAGAAAAGATAAGAAAGATAATACCTTTGTGATGATGAGGTGGCAATTGTATTGAGCACTGAGTATTTTGTGAAAGGACAGTCATAGTCTTGGCATATTGCAAGAGTGTTGCTGATGCATCCCACCCAGCCAGTGGCCTGTTAGATAAGTTTTACCGGTAGAAACAGAAACTTATGTATTGATAGACTTCTCAAATAACACCACGATGGTCTTTCTTTTCCTCGCAGCAAGAGTACAACTTGGAAGGCATCAGTTGGAAGCATATCGAGTTTGTGGACAATCAGGCGGCTCTTCACCTCATTGCAGTCAGCTCCATGAACATCCTGGCTCTCATTGACGAGGAAAGCAAGTTTCCCAAGTGAGGAACTGATGATGACTCCGTACTGTTGACCGATCAGCTGTAACCCATGTAACATCATTCTTGTGCCCTGTTCTATCCCTCTCCACCTCCATCTCTTTGTACATCACTGTACTGCAAAACACAACTTCCCTGGTTCAAATCCCGCATGTGTGAGTGGCTGGAAAACTCCATTCAAGCTAGAACGAGTACCTGACGACTGTGATTCATACCTGGCTGTGTTTCTCTTGTCTTCAGGGGACTGACGACACGATGTTGGAGAAGCTGCACCATCACCACACGAGCAACCCACTCTATTTGAAACCCAAAGGTCAACAGAACCGCACCTTCGGGTTGTCGCATTTTGCAGGCTCCGTCTTCTACAACAGCCGGGGTGGGTAGCTACCTCCTCCTTGTCCTCCGACAGTTAATATACAACTGACTTCCATGTCACCTTATGCGACAAGTACTCGTGGCTAATTAAATATTTTCTAGCAGTCTCACCTGTTTATTACCTGACTGTTTCTTAAGTTATGCTATTTTTATGCCGCCAGGGTTTCTTGGAGAAAAATCGAGACACCTTCAATGCTGATCTCATGCGGTTCGTTAATACCTCCAAAAGCAAATTTCTTCGCTCGCTTTTTGCTGCTGATGTCACTACGGTAAGACATTTTGCCATTAGTAGATTAGTGGAATTTAAAGGCGAGGAAGAATGATCAGGCATCACATGTTGAAGATTTATGACCTATAACCTTTTGAATTTCACTTTACCTTAGAGCTTATTTTACAATAAATATCGCTTGTTGAAGGTATTCTTCGTTGTAATGCTCCCTTGTTTAATGCACTCAAACCACTTGAATATTGCTGTCAACATGTCAAATGGACTGTTGTTTATACTGATGTCTTTGTTCCCTCAGACAAACTTACCTGGCAAGGACACGGTGCGCAGGGCCCCGACACTGGCGGCGCAGTTCAAAAAGTCGCTGGAATCTCTCATGAAGACCCTGAGTCAGTGCCAGCCATTCTTTGTGAGGTGCATCAAACCTAATGAGTTCAAGAAGCCGCTGGTCAGTGGACTGGTTTCTGTATTTGACACAACGAGAGAGAAAGAAGAAACAAAAGAAATGAGAAGGGGATATGGGAAGATACTCTGTGAGAGAGAGAGGGAGAGGGAGGGAGAGGGAGGGAGAGGGGAGTGTTTTGAAGTATATATATATATAGGTGCATGTTTATGTTTGTGCGGATATATATATGCTGGAGAGTGTGTGTGTGTGTTTGTGTGTGTGACTAACATCGGCAAGTTATTCAAGTTATTCTCTCATGTCTCGGCAGGTGTTTGACCGCGAGCTGTGCTGCAAGCAGCTGCGCTATTCGGGTATGATGGAAACCATCCGCATCCGGCGAGCTGGCTACCCCATACGTCATCACTTCGACAAGTTCGTCGATCGTTACCGCCTGCTGGTCACCGGGGTGGGGCCGTCTCACAGAGTGGACTGTTCGGCTGCGGCCGCCGCGATCTGTCTGCAAGTCTTCAAAAATGCTGACTACCAGATTGGCAAAACAAAGGTTTTTCTTAAGGTGAACCTCCTGATGCTTCTGTACACATCACTGTATGTGAACAGCTGAAAATCTAAGTGTACATTTATTTTTTATTTTATTATTATTATTATTATTATTATTATTATTATTATTATTATTATTATTATTATTATTATTATTATTATTATTATTATTATTATTTGTCTTGCTATGAACACCCCTGCCAACTGCTTAACACACCTGTTCCGCTGTGACAGGATGCCCAAGATGCGTACCTGGAGCAGCAGCGGGAGCTGGCGCTGACGGAGAAGACGGTGCTGATACAAACGGCCGTCCGCTGCTGGTTCTACCGCCGACGTTTCGTGCAGGAGCGCACAGCCATCGTCACGGTGCAGCGACAATGGAGGATGATAGCCGAGCGACGACGGTTCCTCAAGGTTTGTTCCCTTGCACCACCTAGAGAGGGAAATGAGAGTGGGTTGACACGAGAGAGAGAGATGAGAGTGGTTGGATGATAGAGAGATGAGAGTGGTTGGATGATAGAGAGATGAGAGTGGTTGGATGATAGAGAGATGAGAGTGGTTCACTCTAGCTTTTTTCAAAGCACAGCATGTGTAGACATGACTTTATCTACCTACAGATGCACAAAGGCTTCCTTCGTCTGCAAGCGAACCTGAGGTCCCGCATCCTAGAGGCGCGCTACCGGAGCATCAAAGACTGGGTCATCGGCCTGCAGGTAAGAACGTCACGTGATTGGAAAACGCTCCTCGGGTCTCCCAGGTAGCCTTAGCATGCCGTGACCACGGTCCCTCGTGAATAGTTTCACTAAGTCTGTTATGACAGAGCAAATAGAATCAGAATACCGTCTGGTTAATTAATGGCTTCATTTCATGTGGCAGCGGGTGTGTCGCGGCTACCTGATCCGCCAGTGGTCAGGGAAACGCCTGATTGCTCTCATTAAGATCCAGGCGGCAGTGAAGACAATCGTCGCTAAGCAACAGCTTCGTCGTTTGCTTTTGCACGTGAGTGGCTCAACGTTCTAAATAAGCTATGTTTTTCTAGAAGCCTTTGTTTATAATAATAAATTAAGCTATTTTTATTTGGCTTTGCTTATGCAAAGAGGGTTTGCACTATGGTAAATATCCGTGTGGCTATTTTTAGACATGCGAGCTAAAGAGATGAGCTGCCTCAAGACGTTGGACATTAAACCGTCTAGCCCATGGATTGGGTAGAACATTACATGTTGGCGCTGTTACTGTTACTTCAGATAACATTATATGTTGACTCTGTTACTGTTACTTCACATAACATTACATGTTGGCGCTGTTACTGTTACTTCAGATAACATTACATGTTGACTCTATTACCTTTCAGAAGAAACACCCAGAACTACCCATGGAAAAACTGAGCATGCCAGCTGGCAAACAAGACCAAGCAAGGGGAATTAGGCGAGAAGGCAGGGAAAGCATCACGAAGGCTGACACTGAGTTGGTAAGACAGTCAGTGTCTATAGCCAATGTACACTATGTATGTGTTAGTGTAGACAGTCAGTGTATGTAGTCAGACAGTGTGTGGAGTCAGAAAATGTCAGTAAGTGTATGTCTATAGTCAGTGTATATCGTAAGTATAGGAAGTCCCTTTTGAACAAGGTCTGTTCTGTCGGTGTATACTTGACTTATGTTTGTTGCTGACGTTTTCAGATATTTACTAATTTGTCCAATTCTTGTATTTACTTATATTTATTTCTGATGTTCTGGTAGTGCTGGTAACTAAAACAAAGTGTCCATGAAAAGTCTTCTGTCATTCGAGAACTGTACGTTGCAGGTGACCAGCCTCTTTGAAGGTCTGGACAACTCTGAGGAGTTACCTACACCAGTAAGTTGTTTACCTGGTGTGTCCTTAGTGTGTGGAGAGAGAGTAAATGCTGATGATGGTGTCTGGCAAACATCCTGATCTCTCTCACACTTGTTTTAAAAACTGTTTTGCATAGCTGCTGCCACCTCCTCCACTGTTACAGCAGGCTGAAACTAATTACTGTTAATGAATGAATGAATTTCTGGCAATGTATGTTGCACATAAACACACATTCCCCCAAAATACCTCGCTTCCCCCAAACACAAAATATTTTATATTATTATTATTATTATTATTATTATTGTTATTATTATTAAAAAATAATGGGAATTTGTAAAACACATTTCCATACCTAACAGAAGGTTCAATACGTTTTACAAAAGAAAGCCAAATGTTATCGTACTTGTAGATGATTCTAGAAGAAGTATGTACTTTTTCAGGAACCTCAAGGGCAGCCACCACCAGAATACGAAGATTTCAAGTTTTCCAAATTTGCCTCGGCCTACTTCCAGCACAATGCTTCTCACACGTTCGTGCGCCGGCCACTCAAGTACCCGCTGCTACCCGTGCGGAGTCCTGATGAACTTCTGGTGAGCACACCCTGCTCTTGATTACACACTTTGTTCTTACCGTCATGCAGCAGAGGAGAGGCATTAGATGGGTGGGCAGACTATAGGTGACCTGCCATCTTCAGGGTATTTGTGTACAGTTCCTGTGGTGTTATCTTGCCTGCAGATTATTTACTTTGGAATTCAGACGAATGTTGTAATTAACATGAAATATTACTTAACTTTAGCTTATTTAAATGCTCAGTTACTTCAATTTTTAGTCTGATTTTTTTTTCTTCCTTAGTCATTTTTTCAATATTCCTTCATTGCTTTTTTTTATTCCGTCACTATTTTTTTAACACTTTCCAACATTCTTTTTTTTTTCCTTTTATTCCTCGTTTTTTTTCTTTTGCTTTTTCCTTTCTTTTTCTCCTCCGTTGTTTTCTTCCCTTGTTTGTTTTTTTGTTTTTTTTTTTGTTGCCTTCGTTGCTTTCATTATTTTTGTCCTTTTTATCATCTTTCTTTCATTTCTTTATTTATTTCGTTTCTCCTTTTCTTCCGTCTATAAAGTTTCTTTGCTTTGTTTATTTCCTCTTTGTAATCTGTTGGATTTTAATAAAACAGAATCCCAAAACAATAAAGTAAACAGCATAGCCGAGCAGGTCAATGAGGTCAACCTATCGTTGCTCATGTTTTAATGTTCAGGCAGCGTTGACTGTGTGGGTGGTCATCTTACGGTTCATGGGAGACCTTCCAGAACCTCGGCCACGAGCTGGTGACAATGACGAGGTTTGTATGCACAATGATGCGCATGCGCGTGCGTGTGTGTGTGTGTGTGTGTGTGCGTGTTTGTGTGTGTGCGTGTGGGAACTATGATCAAATTATCACGTGAGTGTAGGATATGAAATTATAAATTCTATGTTATGGCATACAGACTTAGTTTTGTGTGAAGACAAGCGGGTCTACAGGTCACATCATGGTGAGAGTGTTACATCTGTCACTCCACTGACTACGTCACTGATATGATTTCTACAAACCATCCAATCATGTTGCACACAGGAAAGCAAGTCCACGCCTGTGATGGCCAAAATCTACGCGACAATCGGACGAAAGGTCAGCCAGCAAGATCTGGAGGACTTCAGGAGAGAAGCGGAAATAATGGTGAGCAGCAGCTGACATGATAATAACTTGATGATGAGAGTATCGCTCCTCTACCCTTCATCTCTATGTAGTCAGGTGACGTGTCTAATAGACACCGTCTGAGACACTAAATGATCCAATGACAGAAGATTGTAACGCCTGTGTGTATGTGTGTGTGTACGTGTGCGTGTGTGTGTGTGTGCTGCATGTGCATCTCTACCTTACAGGAGAAGGAGAAGAACCACGGACCTACCAGAAGCGAACTCTGAACAAACCACCTCAAGGAAAGCTGGTGTCACTCACCTTGAAGAAGAAGTCGATGATATCGGACATCGATGATTACAATGACACAAAGCAAGATGGCGGAAGATCGTTTCTGGAGAACCAGCCAATGACGCACCAGGAAAAGCTACACTTCATCATCGGACATGGCATTCTGCGACCAAACCTTCGGTACACCTCCTGGCTGTGTCTTTACATTTGACCCTAAACAAAGACCTTGACCTCCAGCATCACCCAGACACACATTTCCTCTAATAACCTCTCGGAGCAAATGTGTTTTTAGATTCTCGTATCTCGAGTTGCCAAAGATTTTTCAAAAATCCTGTAGATGGTTACGACTGTTGTCCATTCGCCATTGTTTCTTATTGCCATTAGTGTTGTAATGGGTTTGTCTCCTGCTGTTCCAAAGAAAAAAGTTGATGTTTGTAGTAATGGAGAACGCTGTGACTGTTAAACAGGGATGAAATCTTCTGTCAGATCTGCAAGCAGTTAACAGAAAACCCTTCAAAGACCAGTTACAACCGGGGATGGATTCTACTTTGCCTTTGTCTCGGGTGTTTCACACCTTCCAGCCGGGTAGAAAAAGCAACCACACATACATTTATACACACACATTCCCTCTCTACACACATACAAAAGCTTGAATATACAGAAGGAGAGAAGAGTGTAGTATGTTTTTGAACTTTATTGAGACGGAAAAGTAAAATCAGAAAATGTTGATCGTAAGCCAGGAGTTGCGGTTAAATACTTTGGGCTCCAAAAGGTTTACACTGTTTACTCTAAAATAACCACAATACTAAAACCGTGTAAAAATAATACATGAGGATGCATAAGTAGTGATATGATGATAATTATTATTATTATTATTATTATTATTATTATTATTATTATTATTATTATTATTATTATTATTATTATTATTATTATAACTAAGAAATTGACGCCTATTACTTTCAGCTGTTCAGCTACCTGCAAAACTTCATCAACTCAGGTCCTCCTCGATTTGCCAAGTACTGTCAGGCTCGACTGCAACGGACGATGGCCAACGGACCTCGTAGCCAGCCGCCGAGCCACGCGGAACTTGAGGTAATTTGCCAACGACCCTCCCCTTACTCCCTCATCCCTTCCCTCATCCCCGCCAAATTCCTATGGGGAGGAGGACTGTCATTGTGTCACTGTGTATATGTCTCCATAAAATCGAGGAACAGGTAGACTAGAACTCACCTGGGGGCGTTTTGAGGGGAGGGCTGTGTAAATACGATAGCGATCCTCGTACCTAAGTTTTTAATTTGACCACTTCAAAGTAGTTCAGACTCTGTAATAAACAGTAATAGTTGATTACTTAAAATTAAAAGAAGATTTTTGAAAATCTGACTTTTTAATGCAATAATTTGTGCATTTTTAATTAATTTTTTTAAATATTAATGTTTTTGAATCCCCGCACTTCAGGCGACTCGTCTAGCCAAGCCCATCATGCTGTCCGTCGTGTCCATGGATGGAGAAGTCAAAGACTTGCAGGGCGACTGTGCCACCACCGCCTCTGAACTGTGTCAGCAAATCGCCGACCGAATCAGCCTCAAAGACCGCTTTGGATTCTCTCTTTATGTTGCAGTCTTTGACAAGGTATTGCACCTGGCCACGTTTTATTCATTCCATGAAGCCATTAGACACTCAAAAACCTATGTGTTTGAGGGAAGGGAACGAATAAAGGGATTTATGTAGGCTTTGAAATAAATTTAAATGCTTTCAAAGAAGTTTAAAAAAGTTTTTTAACAAAGATTTTAGTATTTTTTAGTGACTGGTTTCTTTCTGTTTTTCTGTAGCTAAAAATTGATAGAAGTGCATGGGTTTTTTTTTAATGTTTAAGGTCGCATCCCTTGGGAGTGGTCGTGATCACGTGATGGACGCCGTGTCTCAGTGCGAGCAGCATGCCAAAGAGCAAGGAGTACACGAGGACAAAGTACCCTGGAGACTTTTCTTCCGCAAAGAGATCTTCACTCCTTGGCACGACCCCAGAGAGGACCGGGTGGCCACTCGACTCATCTACAAGCAGATCGTGCGAGGGGTGAAGTCGGGTGAATACCGTTTCGAGAAGGTGAGAGAATCCTTTGGTCTATTCTGCTATTTCTACTTCTTCTCTTTTCTTGTTTTGACCCATCCATGTTGTAAGCCTCTTGGTAATGTCTACAGGTGTGAGTGTGTGTTGAGAGGGGAAAGGGAGGTAACAGGAGCTCGTGTCCTTACGTCACGTGTGTATTGCTTAATCCCAGTGAAATATTTTCTCCCCAAATTTTCTTCAGAACGAGGACCTGGCGCTGCACGCGGCCAAACACTATTTCGTGGAACACGGGCGGAAGGTCACGCCAGACGCTCTGCAAAACATCATCAACACCACCATCCCCGACTCTCAGCTCCAGCGGCCTGAAGCTGTGAAAAGCTGGATGACTCTGCTCGACAACAGCCTCAAGCATCAGTACTTTTCTGCCGAGGGCATCGAGCCCGAGAAGGTGGGTGGTAAGGCAAGGAATATCGTGAAGGGCGCAGCATGGTGGGTGACAGCAGTCTTAAAGAATGTACAATCCTTGGAACTGGGGTGCACTCTGTTGGAGACGTTGATGTCTGGGGTATTATTATTATTATTTTTTATTTATTTTTTTTTTTTTTTTTGCCAAGGTGAAAGACGATGTGGTGATGGCCGCCATGCACAAGTGGCCTATGCTCTTCTCACGAGTCTTCGAGCTGCGGTGGTCAGCAGGGAAAGGCCTCTCTGCCAGTGAGGCAGTCCTGGCGGTCAACTGGACTGGTGTGTACCTGCTCAACGACAGGGAGCAAGTGGTGCAGGAGATGCCCTACCCTGAGATCATGACCATATCAGAGGCAAAGTACGGGTACTCTGTGGCAAAGTCTTGATAAGAGTCACGAGAACAGAAATGCGGCTTATGACCGCTTGTTTGTACGATGACGAGAGAACAGGAAGAATGTTTGTAGTTTAACCAGAAGAAAGTGTGAGAGGCTGTTTCCAATGTTCTTCTTTTGCTATTGATAACTTCAGACGCGATTTCAGTTGTTGTCTCACATGCGCTCGCACTAGCTCTCACAGGATGTCTTTTTGTGTAGTTTCACGGAAAATATACCTGATGATTCGAACACCAATTAGGGTGAGGTTAGGATTACACGAGGCGGTTAGGCTAGATGAGAACACTGTGGACATTGATATTTCTTGGATTTTCTGTAGGACAGACAACAGGCAAGGACCGGGCTTTGAACTGACCCTAGCCAAAGGAGCTAAGTACACTTTCCTAACCTCCAGTGAGGCGCAGGAGCTCATTGCTTACATGTGGAACGGCCTGAAGAAACGGTCTCGTCACGTGATCGCCACACAGGACATCAATCCTGAAAGTGAGAGTCCCCTTCCCCGTCTATGTGGGTCTGTGTTAGTGTTTCTGTGTCTGTGTGACATTGTCTCTATTATTTTATTTATCTCACCCATTTCTACTTAATCTTTATCTTTCACTTTTGATCTCTTCGTCCTTTCAATGCCTCTTCCTCCTGCCATCCACCTTTTTAGAGTTTCTTCTTCTGCTGTTCCTCAACTCTTCATCCCAATCTGACTCTTTCTCTTCGATCTGTTAATTGTTGGTTGTTGATTGCATGGCAGGTGGCACTGACCTCCTGGCGGTCAGAAAGAATGACCTCATAGTCTTACAATACAGCAGTGGGCCAAGGAACAGAGTCCAGGCTGGTTCTATGGCGAGAATGTCCGGACTTCCCGTAAAGGCGACTTCCAGTCCGAGTGTGTCCACATCATCCCAATACTGTCCTCACCCTCTCAAGACCTTTTGGTATTTCGACTCTTTGAAATATAAATAAAAATCCTTTTTGTATCTTAGCTCCTTTGAATATAAATGTTCTCTGTGCTACAATCACTATTTGAATCTGAGACTTTTTCAGTTAATTATTTATTTATTTTTGTCTTTATGCCGACTTCACGTGCTTTTGATTGACCTGTGCGAAATCCAGTTATCACTGAAGTAACAGCACTTAGCGATAATACAGAATACTTTCTGAAGTAACTGTATAAGTAGTGGTCTTCATAGAGGTTTGGTTGGTTTAGTAAACAGTGATAATAATTACAAAAACTGTTGATTAAGTCTAGTGGCCTTGGTCATTGCAGAACTTACTGATCAAGTTTAGTGGATTATCAGCGATCGAGTCGACTGCCCCAGAGGTAGATGCCGCGGTGGCGAAGAATGAGAGCGCGTTCACTCTGGAAGAATATTCTAAGACACATTTCAGGTAGGTGACTGGTGCTTTGATGTTGAGGATGCACCTAACAATGCAAACTTACCTACTGGAGCATAGAAACTCCTGGGATCTGGGATGGGGTGAGGCTAAGAACGAGTGAGTAACGCATTAATAGACAAACTCATTTCTCTCCGGAACCCGATTCCTAGACCTAGTTATTTCCTTGGTTTTAACCCTTTGTTACATGTTCCAGCAAGCCACTCAAAGACCTGAAGAGTGGAACTGTGAGGTCCTTCAATCGCCAGGTGGAGTTGTGGCGCTACTCGAAAGAAACGTTGATGCAGCCGCTGCTCAAGAAGGTGATGGAGAACAGCGAGCTCAGAGGAGATGCCTGCAGGTGCTTCCTTGATATCCTTTCTTGCTGGAAACAGTCGGGTTTTATGTATGGGTGATTTCTTTGTTTTGTGGGTGTACAAAAGCTGTAAAACAAGCCTCAACAGATTCAAACAGACAGGGTGGAGCGGGACGAAGTTTTGGCAGACGATGTGTAAGAGGAGATTTATTTATTTATGAGTGTGAGAGAGGATGAGAGAGAGAGAAGGGGGTAGTAAAAGCGAGGATAAAAAGTGAGAGAAATGTGGGATAAACAGAGAGGAGTGAACAGAGAGATAGCTGAGTAATGAACGCTCACACCAGTGTTCCGGGTAGCGACCTTAACAGCAGCTAACCTATTCTCAAGTACATGGGTGACCACCCCACCAAAAAGACGAAAGTGATCACAGAGCTGACCGACCAGATCTTCGAACCACCCCTAAGAAATGTGAGTAATCTCGCTGAATTTTGTTTTTAAATATCTGCACGTGCTTCTATTTCAAAACTGTTTGATCAGAAAATCTTTGGAATACTTGAATGGATAGCTTCAGCCGTAATTTTTTATTATTTTATGTTTTGCAGGAGCTTTTACGAGATGAAGTCTACTGTCAAATCATGAAGCAGTTGACTGACAACTTTAACAGGTAATATAGATGATAACAATGATGATGATGATGATGATGATGATGATGATGATGATGATGACGACGACGACCACATTTTACTCATTATTTGAAAGAAAAGTACGTGACTGTTGTATTTCAGTAGCTTAACCTTTGTATTTTGAAAGGTTAATGGAAAGATGAAAGCTCTATATAAAGGGGGAATCACTCCATCAGAGTTAATCATTCCATGGTTTGTGTGTGCGTGTGATGTTTTCACAGGGTGAGTGAAGAAAGGGGCTGGCACCTAATGTGGATGGCTACAGGAAGCTTTGCTCCAAGCAAATCTCTTCATCGGGAACTACTCCAATTTCTTAACACCAGATTGTCGCCCTTTGTGTCAGGATGTCTTCAGCGTTTGGAGAAAACTCTAAGGTTATTATAGTCGGATTTTAAGAAATTTTCAATAAAAAGAAAAGAAAAACCAAACAAAAATACCTACATCTTGACAGTGCCATGGATGATAAATGCTTTTATTTTAATTAATACTTTTAAGCTTGCTCATAGAAAATGTGTATGTCATGGGGCATAGAATCAGAAACCCCAGGTGTTGACAGACAAGCAGAGAAATTGCTGGCCCTGAGTGTTTGTGATGGCTACTTCATCCAGCCTGTAAAACTATGTCACGATGGAAAGGTCGGGTTGCAGGCACGGGACTAGGAAATATCCGCCACACGTGCTGGAAGTCAACGCCTCTCAGCATCATGCAACCATCCTCCACAAGATCTCGCTGCCCGACGACACTGACGAGGTAGGAGGTTCCTCAACCACAGCTTGTGTCCGGTGTCAGCACTCAGATGTTTTCTTCCAATTTTCCTTTGCTTTTTTGGTTTTGGTTTTGGTTTTTGTTTTTGTTTTTTTTTTTTTTCATTAGTAGTATTTTATTATTAGTAGTATTTTATTATTATTATTATTATTATTATTATTATTATTATTATTATTATTATTATTATTATTATTATTATTATTATTATTATTATTATTATTATTATTGGTAGGATGGGAACGGGCGATATTTGAGCAACAAAATTATACTTCACACATGCATGCGTGATTCAAGTTTTCTGTCTGCAGGCCTTTGAGATCGACTCCCATACAAGAGCTGAGGACATCTGTCGGGGTATCGCAGGGAGACTCGCTCTGAAGTCCTCAGAAGGGTTGTCAGTCTTCATCAAGTTGGAAGGCATGGGTGAGCACACGACTAGCTGGTGGACATTCATTTTGACAATAGACTGGTTCATTTTATAGTTAACTCTGTGTTTACATTACGATAAATTGTAGATAATGTGGGACGAATTCTCTCAATGAATGATTTTGAATCTCGTCGCAGTGATCAGCGTTCCTCCCAACGACTTCTTTTTTGACTTCGTCCGAGAAGCGTCGGACAGCGTGTGGAAAACTCGTCCAGCGTATGACGGTCAGTACTGACAAATACTGGAGTCAGTTTGTGTGACTGACACTGACTGTAAGGTGCTGTCATCAACAGGAGGTGACAGACTGCAATGTGCTGTGTGACCAAAGTTAGCGCAAAGGTCAATGGTTGCCTCTGTCTTTATAGAAATCTTTTGATTATCCTTTGAAAAAATACAGGTCACCAAAAATCTTTTTTTTTTTTTTTTTTTTTCACTGACGCCATAAATGAGAAAAGGAAATATGCTTATGTAAGTTCATTTCTTTAATTTACAGGTACTCCCCCGAACTTTACCTATCAGGTGTTTTTCGTCAAGAAACTTTGGACAAATGTTGTCCCGGGTGAGGACAAAAATGCTGATGTCATATTTCATTACCATCAGGTTGGTATGGTCTCTCTCTCCGTCTCTGTATTTTAACCTCTCATATTTTTAAATGCAGAGACAGGAGGGTCGCCTGTTTGAATTAGAAGCTCAGCTACCTATTTCATCTAGTGTTGATCATATCAATGTCTGATGTCAATGTAATAAATATCGCGCAGGAACTTCTGAAGTATCTTCGCGGTTACCATGCTTGCCCAGTGAAGGAGACCGCTTACCTGGCCGCTTTGATCTACCGGGCGATGCACGGAGATGACGCCACTCACCTGGTCAACTTCCCGTATGTAGTTACCGTTGTTTTATCTCGTGCGTGTGTGTGTGCGTGCGTGAGCACTAGTATTATCGACTGCTTTATTATTATTGCTTATAATGTATAATACATCAATATAAAATATTCATATTTATTTATATCGGTTATTTGGTGCCGGCAGTGATGATCTTTCAGCCAAATGAACTCGCGGAATAATATGTTTTTAATTTAATTTATTGACATAATTTATTGACAGCTTATCATATTTTACTTGGTTTGTGCTCATTGTTGATAGTAAATACACTGCATAGTACAATCTATACAACAGCAACACGTTTTTAAAAAAAATATATTTAAAAAGAAGATTTTTCCAGAAGATTTGGAAGGGTCCTAAGATGTTCTATAACTTGCGACCTCACTTTTTAGGTAAACACTTTCCGATTTAATTATTTGTTTGTTGTTTATGTTTTGTTTTAATAGTGCCGTACAAAAGTTGCTGATTCCATTAGACCAAATGAAATCACAAGCATCGTATGACTGGAAGAAGGTGATTGTTCTTGTTTGTCTGTGATTTCTGTTGTGTTTGTCATGTTTGCCTCATACAGAATGTTCATAGACACCTTCCTCCTCTTGCCGTTTATTTTCTAAACCTTCTTTATTACTGTCATCAGCTGCTTATTCTTCCCGTTTGTATTTACCGTTCTCGTAGTTCTCAGTCTTGTTGTTGGGTTGTTTTTTTTTTCTTTTGCCCTTTTTTGTTATTGTTGTTTTCATGTTTACTGTCTTAGCTTTTTTTAAATTGGTTTTTCTTTATTTTTTGTGCCCTCTTGGTTTTTTTTACATATTTTCTTATTCTTTCTTCCATTTTCCTGCTCCTCTTATTTATGTGTGTTTGTAATAGTGTTTGTATGTGTGTGTGTGAGAGAGAGAGAGAGTGGGCTAGTGTGTGTGTGTGTTCGTGATAGTGAATGAGTATGTATGAGAGAGAGAAAAAAAAAGATAGAGGGAGTGTGTGTGTGTGCATGCGTGCATGTGACAAAGGGTACACGTGGTAGTACATATGTCTTATGCCCGTTTGACTTTTTATGTACATTTACAAGTGTGCGCCCACAATCTGATTGTGCTTTCAGGTCGTCATGGATATGTTCAACAAAACCAAAGGCAAAAGCAAGGACGAAGCGAAGATCGAGTTTCTGAAAACTGTTTACAAGTGGCCAACCTTTGGGTCCGCATTCTTCGAAGTCAGGGTTAGTTCCCCTACACCCCACCTGCTTTGAGTAGTACACCTGAATATTGCTACCTTTCAGGGGAATTCTGTTTTCTATTTTCTATTTTCTTGACGTATGCTTTAAATAAGTGTAATAATTTAACAATTCAATTTATAATTGTATTAATTCAATTTGTGTATCTTCGACAGCAAACGTCTGAACTGAAATACCCACAGCACCTGCTGATTGCCATCAACAAGAACGGTGTCCTTCTCCTTGACCCTAAGACCAAGGTGAGCACACACTCGCCTGATTCTCACAACACACGAAGGCTCTCCACTGATTTCAGTGCTATTAAATGTTACCCGCATAACAAAGCTAATTACATAGAAATAAACACTAGAAAGAAAGAAAAATCCCTTACTGTTTACAAAATGAGTAGGGGACAAGCCTGACATCAGTTAACACACCGATCGTATCTTTAATACACTCGGAATGGACTGTTTTATATAGTAAGAATAATTTTAATTTCGTCGTAGACCCTAGACTGGAGATTAGTATTGCTATTCATGTTCTGGTTCTTAGTGTTTCACTTGTTCTTGGTTTCTTGTGACTTCTTCCAGAATCTTCTCGTCACATACCCATTCAATATGATTTCGAACTGGAGCACTGGTCGCACCTACTTCCATCTGACCATCGGAAGTCTTGTTCAAGGGACAAAGCTCATGTGCGAGACAGACCTGGTAAGTGTGTTGGTACTGATGAGTTGCAGGGCAAATCCACCTGCAGTCAAAGGTCAAAGCGCCGGCAGTTCATTACTATCCCGGGTACAAAAACCAAAAAGTTTTAAATGATTGGGCCTCATTCATTACAAAACTTTTTCAAACCCGAGTGAAAACTTTTCAAAATTTTAATTTCTGAGTTGACATGACTTTCATGCATTCGGTTTCTTGTGTCGTCTGCAGGGTTACAAGATGGACGACCTACTCGACTCCTACGTCAGCTTGATGGCGGCCAAAATGAAGCGCCATCATAACATCTAATGACGTCACATCCGCCTACACTAATTCCCAGCGTGCTGGGGACTCCTCAGCTTCTCCTCAGCAGTGGACAAGGACTTCGTTACATTCCTTATAATTTTTTTAGCCAGCGGACAGCGATCTCTATATGCATCATAATGCCCTGTCATCAACGGATTCGTTGAGTTTTTGAAATTCATGTCTCGCTGGTGAACTTGGAAGTGAAGCTTTCACTTCTGTAAATTTCTAGAACCGTCAACCTCCGTCGCTTGACATGTGGAATCCAGGATGTGCACACTTCATCAGCTGACTTCTTTGTACATTGGACAAAGCATCATACACCGCAAGTATCCTCCCTGCTCATTCCTGCAGCTAATGGAACAATAGTATTCTATTTATCATTGCTGTCTTATTACCCGCTTACATCCAGGCTTTTCTTAGACACATCCGAATGAGTCTTTTATAAAAAGAGACTTTTCATGACTCTCCCGTACTCAGGATGTGATAACATGAAGGTTGGTCAAGACCTTCGAGATTTTTTGTGTGATAGACAAAGGTCTCGATGAACAATCCTTCTTGTCGAAAATAGACCCTTATAGGTATGTTAGTCGCGAAGTAAGGAACAATCTTACCGATTCTATCAATGCTTTCTGCGGAAATATTGAAAGTGGCGCAAAAATGAGATTAACGATTGAAAGCAGATGTAAATCTGGATGTCTGGTGATTGATTTCAAAGAAACTCCTCCCCTCCCCCACCAAAAAAAAAGAAAAAAGATTTTGCTGGAGAGGGGAATGTGTTACCCACGCTTTTGCCTTCTATTTATTGAATATTTTAATACTAGTGACTGTATGTGCAAACATGTTTCCACAGTATTCAAACACTTTTACTCTTGTACACTTCCACCTATTTCTTTCAACAGCGCAAAATTTGTGGTGTCAACATTTGATTTTGCAGCATCATTCTTTTTTAATCCCATTCTATTGTTTCCGTTCGGTTCATATTGTGTGTTACTGCTTTATTGTGACTAGTTTGAAAAGAATTCACTTGTTGATATCTAGATTTTTCTGACGATTGAAACATTTTTTATGTATGCTTTCAAAGTGTACAGTTTATATTGTTATTTCCCATCGTATTTTATAGTCAATGTTATTTCATACCGCATTTTGTGAGATATGTATTTTCTTGAAAACATCGGCAGAGGCTAATATGACTTATCGCGATACCTATCAGACATTAATGTTAATGATACTGCAGATTTATGACACTTTTTGAAAAAAACGAATTCATGCTAGTGATTGGAGGATGGAAAGTATTAAAAATTGAGTGTTACTCTGAGGAATTATTCCCTTGACCACTGTTGGCTGTACATTAGTCAGGAGGCTAATCCTTGTCCAAACTTACGCCACTGGTTGACTTTCCAGAATGTTCACTGATGTAATTTTGAACAAGTCTTTTCGATTAAATTTTGTCTTCATACTATGTTGAAAATCATCCGGTTGTAAGTTTATTAACATATTTAATGTTCGTGTTCGTATTTGGTGATTATTACTGGAAGTTTGAAGTTGTTTTTTTTATCAGTTTAAGAAATGTCAGTTGTTGTTAGGTTGCTCGCATGTCGTGTGGTGACTTCTTTCTGAACATCAGTAACTACTTGGTATCATTTAGCTTACATTCCCTGTAATCACCTCCAGGTGGTCTGAACTCTCAAATACAAATTCAAGCTTTTGAAAAAAAAATAGTCAGTATCTGGCAAGGAAGGTTCATACTTTGTGTTTTAAGTGTTTGCACATGATGTATAAGAAAAGGACTCGCAGTGAATCTTGTGAATCTTCTCCATCCTGTTGCCTAAAGTAAATACTGCAAATTGGTTTCCCCTTCATTGCAGAGTTGCCTCCCGCAGTTGGCAAGGTTGTGTAGAATGTTTGCTCAATGAAGGTGTGACAGCAGCTGGGGACCTGGGGAAAGGGAGATGACAACTTTATAGCTACACGACAGACCATCATACATCCTTGTCTTGACATTTTCATGATGATTTTCTTTCTCCGTGTCTTCCGTGAGTTTTGTGCCCCTGGTTTATGTCCCCTGCATTGAAAATCTAACGTGCCGAGGAAACATAGTTCATACTTAACTAGTATTAGCGTTTGTTAAACAAAACTGTTTATGGGCCCATCTTTTATAATGTTTCTAAATAAACCTTTTTGTCATCGTCTCAACATTTTCGTGTTGAACACGAGCAGGGTTAGCGAGTACATCGTCTGCTCCATTGTGTTGGCCGTGTCTGTCTTTATGTTTCCGTGAGACGAGAAATAAAATTGTTTAAAAAACATTGGTTTGGCGTTTGGATGGTCACGGTGGTGGTGGTGGTGGTATAGTTGTGGTGATGATGATGTTAGTGTGTTGTGTGCGAGAGCTTCGTGTGCGTGCAGGAGCGAGTGTGTATGTGTTCATATGTGTAGGGAAAAGGGATCAAGCACATGAGATACTCTGTCTGTACCAAAAGTCAGAGGCGAGAGGGAGATAGGGGGATACACAGACTACGTCACAGATTTTCCAGCACACAGCGACCTCTAGAGGATGAATACCTGTCAGTTACCCACGTTACACAGATTCACACTCCACATCCACACGTGCTCTTTCGAACAGCAGCAGAGACCTGCCTATGGTCTTTCCAAGGTTTTAATGTCGGCCTAAAAACACATTCTTTCTCCTTCTTTCTTCAAATAAAACACCATATGTAAACATGTTCTAACAAGCACAACACTAGTAATCCTTTATTTACACACACACCCATATACTTGTCCACTCTTGCTTTGTAAACAGATAACACCAGTGATGTAGAAGGTGCAGCTGCTCCCGATTCCTAAGTCACTGAACACTTTCTCTAAGTACTGGTTTCAAGTACTAAGTACTTGTTTAAGTTTCTAAGTACAGGTTTTAACAAACAGTTATCCAACCCGGATACTGCAGTCTATCATATTACAAACCACATTACCTCTCAGACAACTGCTCACCCTTTCTATAAGGTCGTTAAAAACGTCTGTACGAACATTTCACGGACTAGCTGTCGACTAGCAGTCACACAGCGTGAAAAAAAACACACACACACGTATCAGGATGTTGTGTGGGTCTGACTATTCATACCCACTGTCATTGTCCACGCCTGACTTACTCCAAGCTCACACGCGTAGTAAGCTCTAAGAATAGTAATGATCATGCCATGATACATCGACAGAGCTTGAACTAATATTTCTGTTTTCTATTGTAACTCACACACAAACACACACATACTAAATAACATCAGCGTGACATGTATGCGGATATTCAAGATGTCTTCAGATCTTCCCTTTGTCAGGGCAGTCAGCGAGCAGCATGATGTATGAGTTGGACACGTTGCACGCCATTATTCTCTCCTTACTACTACCTAATCACTTTTCCAGACAACGGTCTCAACAGTCACAGAATGCACGAGGGTTTAAAATGCTTAAAAAAACCCAAAACAAAACAAAAAAAAAACCACCGAGTCCGATATTTACATAAACAGCTGAGACAGACTACTGGGGTAGCCTCGGTCCTTGACATTATCTTTTGTTGTTGATACATTTTGATTTAATATATCTATAAAAAGCCAAAAGATTGAGTATAATGATATCACCAGGAAGAACGCTCGTCTCAACAAGGCAGCTGACTAGACAGCTATTAATAAACATGTCAAACTATTTAATATACAGGCTATAATCAGGAAGACACACGCAGTTGTATAGACAGCTGTTACTAAATAAATAAGTCAATTTAATATAGTGTTACAATAGAAATATAAATGTAAATAATAATACCAGCAGCATAGATATATAAAACCAGTTAAAAATGAAAGACAAAATATCTAAATCTGTCATAGCTGAAAGAAGAGATTCCTCTCTATAACCAAATATTGCAAGTGTCCACCGCATCTTCTGCGGTCTGGCCTCTTATTTTGTTTAATAACTTGTAGACAAGACTGATCCCGTGAAACATCCCAAGGTGTAGATACAGGTAGTAGGTGTGTGTCTGATGTCTAAATAGAAATGTCCAGCACAAACTTAGTGATTAATCCCACCTGTACTTTTTTAACACCTGCCACAAACTGAAGGATGAGTCCTTGTGTCTGTGAGCTGTCTCGGTCTTTGCTTCAATGAAAATGTCAACCAGCTTACCTGGCCGAGTGTCCTTCCTGCTGCTTCAACATTAATTGCCACGAAAATGATCTATTGCACTACTCAAAGTAGTGAGAGTAGCAAACTGTAACATGCTTTGAATAATATAATAACCGACTAGTTCGTACATGTGTGTGTGCATGTCTTATGATGAACACATCCTTAAATATGATAATTAGTCTCAGCATTGCGAAGACATCCAAGGTACAGAAAAAAATCGTGGTTTCTCTTACTTTATATCTTTCTATCTATCACACTCTCACACATGTAGATGCACAAGAACAAGCACGCATGCGCACACACAAAGGTCAGTAGCTCAAACATACTCCGGTTCAGTTTCCCAGGGTAACAGTCAGCCACCCCCTGCCGAGGGAGGGTCGTACACACATAGTAGTGCACCAGAAAGATGACTAACCCGAGTAAACAAAACAACACGATGATGGTGATGACTGCAGCAGAGGAAATGGCCTCCGGTCGCCACTGACTTTGACCTTTGGTTACCTGCCGACCCCTTGACCCCTGCAGAGAAGGATCATCGGGCATTGAAGAATTTTTCTTCGCTATCGTGTGATTGGTAGAGATTTTATCTGCTCCGAGAGGTTGTGGAGAAAATGAACTCTTGTCTTTACCTAACACTCCGATGGTCACTAGAGGAAACAAGAAGAAAAATGTCAGCAGATGGTTGAGAACATTAGTAACTCAGTGAAGCTGCACACCATACTACTAACACTTTACAGGTGAGTTAGCTCAGTATGTCTAAGCTTTCCTGATCTACTCTTAAATCAACTTTACCTCCATTAAGTCATTCTATGCACCTACATGGCACAAGACAATGTAAGTGATATGTAGTCCATTGGGTAAAAGACAGTTTTTTCGGTCTCAAGTCCCAAGCACCTTATTCCGCTCTACAGATCAGTGCATCTTCTTTCAAATGTTTTGGAAAATGTTTTTCATAAGCGGGCAAATATCTGTGAGTATGTTATCTAAGCTCAGCATGATTGGTTATTTGATCATTCGATGTGTAAGTGTTTGTGTTTGTGTGAGAGAGAGAAAGAAAGAGAGGTATGTGTGGTCGACATGACTGGCGATTTTTCAGTCTATATAATACAAGTGTTTTTTGTGCTGTATGTAGGTTTAATTTCCCAGCCCACTACAAGGTGACTGTGTGTGTAAGTATACATGCAAATGCGTGTGTGCACACTCTTTAATAAATCAGAAAATACATTTTAAGTAAATCAAATAACACTTTGAGTAAATCGGATACATTATCGAATAAATCAAAATTATATATAAGTCAAACTCACTTAAAAAAAAACCCATACCATACTCCAGTGGATTGAGTGACAGGATGAAGGTATGAACACCTACCTGCAGCAGAGGTGGCCAAGAACACACGTGAGGGGCAGGAGAGGTAGCATCTTCGTGTAGAGGATTTGTTCTTTATGCCAGCATGGTGGCTACATACACAGGCAGCTGGTGAGATGTGGTTTTATATGCCCCATGTGGATTTTCCCAATATTACTGGCCCGGAAATTAGTAGAATGACCATGACTAGATCAACAGTGACACGCTTTCAAGCACGGGTGAGTGCACGTGTGGTGCACTGTACATGCATGGAGTAGGTGTGTCGGTGCATGCATGTTTGTGTTTGTGTGTGTGTGAGAGAGAGAAAGTGATGTGTGTGTGAGAGAGTGTTCTTGTTCGCTTCATTCTGTAGTTGTTGTGGATGGCAAACAACATTCTGAACATTCATCCTTTACTAACACGTCGAACTGCTGGTTTTTGTTTCATCACATGTGCTGGTAGTCTGTGACACAAGCAATATTTACATAGCGCCTCTAACAACTATTGTAAACAATGTGCTTTGATCAGGTTGCATTACAGGTAAAAACAGCCTCGATACACAAAAGGAGATTTGGCATCAGAAATAGGTGTGTGGAGGAACGAAAAGATTAGGGTTGGGGACAGTAGAGAGGGGGTAGCAGGAAGAAGAAGAAATCACTGGAGCATGACGCGTACACACACTCAGTGAGGCGTAGCATTATGTTCACAGTCGCCAATAAATAACAAAAGCTTTGAAACGTGCTTCAGACTTCGTCACATTCATATTCATCAAAGAAATGAGCCTGCGTTCACATTGATCCCTATGAATGGGGGCATATAGTGAATAAACAATACACAATACATGAGTCTTGGCTATTGCAACTGTAAGCCAGTGGTGAATGCTCATGTGGTGCATTTCCACCCTTAACAGTGGAGGTTTAGTTCGTTTACTCAGTTATTTTGTTGGGCACATGTATGTATGGAAGAGAAGTCGAGAGCTTTCATGCAATTCGCCCCAGGGCGCTGAGAAATAGTCTTATCTTATGTAGTAATGAAGATTTTAAAGAGTGACGGATAGATGGACATCGAATGTCAATTTGTTACAATGGCGATTAAAACTGAGGCCACAGACACAATATCATTGTCTACATAATGGAAACATACGACATGCTTGTAACATAATCATGGATGAGCTTTAAAACACAATCACGAAACTGCAAATTGAAAACACGGCGTGGAAAAGATTCGATTATTTTTTAGGCTTATGAAGCTTAAGTGTTGAGAGACATTTTCTGTCACCTTCCTCATACATTTGTACTTTCTCATAAACAAACCCTAAACAAACAAACACGCGCGTACACACACGCACACACCTTAACCTAGTACTCTGGAGCTGTACTATAAACAATGTGTGAAACAGTTATTGCAACAGCAGACTACTCCGCCATCTCCTGAACCCGACTCCATGAAAGAGAGAAGAAAGAAATAAAACACTTCCTTGTCTGAGGTCCTTTTATCCCCTTTGATCCACTCTACATACACACAATGAAATCCTTGAACCAAAGATCAGAAGAGAAGCCAGAAAGCTTTTTAAATGATCGATTGTTCGGAAAATAGAAAGCATTTGTCTCCTGCTCGAGGAATCGATTCAGCTTCTTACATTCAATCGATGGTCGAAGTCAAATTAAGTCGAAAAAAGGTCACCTCCGTATGTGGCCTTTTGGTTTTCAAGATGTTCTAGATATTCTGAACCAGTCGGTTACCATAGTAGCAGTGACCATGGTCGCCTGGCATTCAGTAGGAGTTCTGTATGGACATGCAGGGACACACGTCTTAGTGGTGATAGTACACGTCCACAACTGAATGTAGTAGAATGTAGCTGGTGTATGTACAAAACACATGCATGCTAACATCTGAATTATGTAAAGACTAATGAAATAAAGCACTTTCTCCTTATAGCAAATCTCAACAGACACCGTTTAACGGGATCAAGTTTTTACAATAAGGGGACCAAACTTTAAATTTCTGGACAATGCCACCGCATCTGATGGTCTCCTGTCCTTTATAAGGGTGACACTGAACGGAATGTTGCTGTTAGGTCTACGTTATTATTCCAAAAGTATTACAGATATTGCCTGGCTTTCTTTCAGTCTTGAGCTAAGGAAGTATTTCTTTAACTTAAACATCTTCATAAGAAGTCAAAGCAATAAAAATCAAGATTACAACTTCTGTTAAAACACACTCTCTCACACACACAGGCGAAAGACACTGGCTATCCACATGTATCATTATGATTGACTAATATGACATTTTAAAGAATTATGATGCATCTGTGCCAAAAGAGCAAAAACCAGTCAGACACAAAGGTGATCTATATACAGACAGTGCTGCTTATACACTGCTTTAGACAATGTTTTAGCACTGCAGTAAGTACAATGACTAGATATATGCTTCAAAAAGCAACACCGACAGAGACGTTAATCAGTCGATGAAACCACTGATCCTTCAGATGAGAAAGTGCTGGTCCTTCAGTCTAGAAACTAATGGTTCTTCAGTCGAGAAAGCAGTGATTCTTCGGTCCACAAACCACTGAACATTTCTCTGTTTTCGTGGTGCTTTCGTCTCTTCTCTTGCTTGTAAATATTTAGAAATCCACAGGCACTCAAACGAGCACAGAAGCATGCAAACACCCGCAAGCACACACGCAAGACTTCTTTTTTGAGCCCGGCATGATAAGCCGTAATAAAATTAGAGTTTAAAGTTTTGAATAGTGGACTTTTTGGATGAGGGGAAGATTATCGGACTTCATGATGCTCTTCATAGCTTCCAGTCGTAAATTAAACTTGCCCCGCCTCTTCTCAGTGTATGTTCTGTTCACATAATTCACATAAACAGTAAGAAAGACAGCAAGTCTTTGCAGGGCTGGTTCTGAGAACAAACTTAGTGGTGATGATGTTAGAACTGTCAGCGTGGTTTGTAAATCGAACCCTGTAGACGAAGTGGCTCAGCGGTTTAGTTGCCTGTATATATATATTAGTTGCATAAAGCAAACTGTCAGCAGCAAACAGTCACAGTCTTGCCTGTGTACACATCTAGAACCGGATTTTTTTCTGCCAAAGTGAATGTAAATAAGTCAGCAATAGATTGGTAACGCAGTTCACTTCATCTTCGGTGATGAACCTAGTGACTCCTAGGACTGACGGAATCCACTAGTCTATTTGCTGTATGATGTCCCTTACATGTGATGCGGGAAAGAAAGGGTGGTGAGAGCACACGACAAGAAAGTTTCTAAAGAAGGCAAAGATAACCTTTAAAAACATTTGTGCCAGTGTACAAAAAAATACTGCTTCAATAAAATGTCTTACAACAAACAAGTTGAGACTAACGCACTAGAAATGCCGTGAATATATACAAATATATACAACGGTAGCAAAGAACATTGTCTCCAGTAGAAGTCCCGGCGTTCAGGTCCTGCTCACACTTTGGCGGACACCATCAGTCGACCGGTGGAGCTGAACTCAACTGGCTGCCGATAGCCGGCTTTTCTGAGAACCTCTGTTCGGGTTCGCTTGAGAATTTTTAAGTTCTTGTCGCAAATGACGTACTTGAGGCCCAACACGAGCATGATGACGAAACACAGCCCAGCGATGACGTAGATGAAGAGAGCCTGGTCCAACCGGAACTCATCCCACTCTGATGACGTGGTGGCGGAGTGGCCATGCCTGTCGTGCACGTTCCAGGGTTTCGTTCCGTTCTCCACTGCAAAATCAGAAACAGATATTTCATTATGAAGCTCCTTGTGGTGGGAAAGAGAGTCAGGGGCATAACAACGTTAATGATAATTACAGATAATTAATTACCTGGCTCCGCATTAGCATTAAAGCATCCAATCGAAATTTGTCACCACTTTTTTTTTAAAATTCAAGTCCACAGCAACATTTCCGTGCAGCTCCATATAGTTGGTGTGGGGGAGAGGGTGGAGGAGCGAACAAGAACAAGGTGATATCTCTATTACCTGAAGACTCCCCCAGGTCCTACAAAACAACGGCTTAGTTACGGCCCTTACCTTCCACCCGACACGTAAAGATCTTCTCATGTTTGTTTAGTGCCACCCGGCCATTCTACTCCGTGTTGATGGCTGTTCAGGGTTTACTCGAGTTGCTGCTACTGCAGACTGCCGTATGTTTGTGTGATTTTCATCCTGAGTTCTGTCAGGGTTAGGGTTTGGGTTCGGGTTAGGAAGGTTATTCGCTCATTGGCAGAACAGACCACAAGTGTTCGTTCACTGGTCGGGTGCGACTGAAGAAGCTGCGAACAGCTTCTCACACCCTATAATTAATGCTTTTTATTCACAGTTTGTCAGTCACAAGCTCGGTCTTCTACATTTCCTCGCTTCCCCTTTCAGGCAGAGTGTTCGTCAAATGACAAACGATGTTTGTGAAAACATTGCGCCAGGTCGTGTTTAACTAACAATGTGAGCAGCTGTGAGCAGGGACATATGAGGCTACTCACTTCCACTGTTCGTGGCGTGGCGCTCAGTTTAGCAACTTTATTTGTCAAAGTCGGCCACGACTGTTGATATAAAGTAACTACACAGACCTTGAGTTTCGAGGCAACCAATCACTTTGTTGACATGCCTCACCCTAAACAAGGTGGGGGAGGTGTGGTGTGACTCTACAGCGAAATCAGAGTTATGTTGACATTGTTGTGTTGTGTCGAGCATTTTCTAATCTCGCACTGTTTAATATATCTCCGTATCCACTTCATTTCACAAACCTTGTTGACTTTTGTTACCGTCCTATAGAAAATTTAAATCACAATATTATTATGATATCACATTAATCGGGCCAAGCCGGTTCCTATATTAAGTGTGAGAAATATGTAAAGTGCATTCTTAAGGAGACTTTGGAGATTAAACAACAGAAAAAAACATTCTGCAGAATCCTAACAGTCATTAAGGACAACAACCCGTCAAAACGTTTCTTCGTGTAACGGTTCCAGTAGCCATTTTAAGGTAGACTTGTTTCGCAGCAGACGTACACAACCGTATCACAGTTTCTGCTATCAGTGTTTTACGTTAAACAAAAGCTCTTCAAACTTTAGAAAACAATAAATATAAAAAGATGGTCACCAAACATACCACAAGAGGGTAGGTGGGGGAGAGAACAAACAAAGCAACATTTATCAGCATTCACTACCAGCACCACAACAACAACAACAGGAGGACGGCACGTGTTCTGCCAATGTTTTGCCAATGTTTTGCTGCACGTGCGCAAACATGGCTGCCGATCATACTGGGGAGACTGCATGACCCTGTCTCGAGAGATCTGTAAACAAAGCTCAGGAAGCGGGTCATCTCGAGACACGTCTTCTACAGAAGTCCAAAAAAAAAAAAGAGGTCATACTGAGGAAAGATGGGTAAACAAAGATTAAGAACTAGGTCAGGAGCCAGAACGACCCAATAACACCCAAGTGCGGCTATCGGTGCACGGGACAAAGGTAGCTGTTATCTGTTTATCTCCATCGTCGAACACGCCGTCGCCAACGTCAGCCTTGCAGGTGCTCACGTGTTCCATCTTTTTCCGCCTTCGTCAGTGAAACTTCTGTCCTCTCGGAAGTTATGTGTTCTTCCTCCCGTTGTACTACGCAGCTGATGCCTGTTGCTTTCTGCACGTGCACAATACCGATTGTTGATGAGTTCACTCGAGTGTTGACGAGTGATAACGACCTTCTAAGATGCAGATGTACCATTGTCTTGCCTCTAATAAGACAGGGGTGTCTTCGTGCATGGTAACTAAACATTACAATGTACAGCGACTTCTCTTTCTTTCTTTAGCTTTAGAAACTCCTGTTCATGTTGAAGCCAACGACAAACTTCTACAACCAACTCTTAATTTCCGCTCATCCCGCCAACCTTGTCAGACAAACATTATAAAAGCAGCTGTCGACGCCGAAGTCTGTGTCAACACCGAGTTCTTCCCCTGCCCCATGTCAGCTGCTGTCTTGTCTGGCAGGACAGGAAGGATGCTGAGCCCCTGTAATTGCTCCTTCAGGCAACCAAATTTTTTTTTAAAAAAAGCATCCTAATGTAAGACCTACCAGTGCTCCAAACTAGCGTCTGCTTCTCTTGCGTGCTTGCTTGCATGTATGTCTTACTGTAGGGGTACGTGCGCAGTAATTCAACTTACCATCGAGATGGTCACGTGAGCCGATGGTGCTGACGTTGGACAGCGGGACTGCGACGCTGCTGTTGTCCACTTGCGCCCCAAAGAGTTGAGAGGAACCTTAAGGAACGAGTCAGCAGGAGTTATGACAATGCAAACTGTTTTCACATACACAGACACCACCCTACTTACGAATGAGTCACATTGCATGGAAAAGTTTGTAACGTGCATTGTTCGTGTCGTTATTTTGCCATTTTTATAACCGGTGCTGTAAATTTAGGTTGATAGGAGGCTGTGTAGGGTTTCTGGGGCCTCACGGTGAGAATATTCAGTCAGATCCAACTCAGATTGTGACACCACCAACAAGCGAACTACAAGTTGACATTGTGGGTAGAGGCCGTTGGCGTAGACGTTGGTGGTCACACGGCAGAAAAAGGTGTGCCGCCCAAACTTCAGACTCGTAGAAATATTGCAGGAAATAATTTTAACTACATATGTCCCCATGTTCGTAACTCAAAAATATTTGTAAGTAGGGTGGCGTTTGTAAGCAGTTTACATTTGTATATTCCATTATTTATTTACATGTTGTATAGATACTACTAAAATCTGCATTTACAAACCCCTCACCGTTTATATACACAATTTATAGATAATTAAAACTTGATATCGAAATGCATCTCCCACCCAGCCGATTCAATCCAAAACAATTTTTAAGCAGTACAATTTTTTTCAAGACATAAATTTATATTCCAGTTGTAAGGTGGGCACCGAGTCAGCAGTAAGATGAGTATTCCGTCATTGGTGAAGAATGTATCTTATCAAGGACGAGATTTGTTTCTGTCAGCGATATAGTATTTATTTTATTTGCTGTGTTCTGCATTCACTTAAGTCAGTTTTAGGACTCCCCCCGAACACCCCACGCACTGTTAAAGTTTTAGAGTGTTTTCTGGAGAATAGCCAAAACTTTCTATTTAAATCCTTCCTCGTCTGCTACCCTGCTACACAGATTACATCGTCTTATCAAGTCCCGCCATTGTTAATCCAGGGCTCAGCAGGGTGGCTCATGTCCGTGGCTTGAGTTATTGCAAGACTACTACAGCCCCGCGCGAACAGCAAAGCTTATCGTGAATGCTACAATTCACAAAACAAAAAAACAAAAAAATACAAAACATTAGACTTAAATAACTATAAAAATTTATAACAGGTTTTAGGTTCGTTGTTTTCTTCATCGGTCATTGACACCTCACCTGCCACCTTCAAAACACAAACACTACCATCGCGATAACAACATCAGAACTAAAATACGAATATGTAACGGTTGTGTAGCTCCTGTTCAGTTGTATATAAGTCACTTTCCTTCGCTTGAGCTGTTTTCTAGTCATAATCGTTCAGTTCCTATATTTAGAGCTGAGTAATTGCTGTTCTAATGTTGTTTTCTGGCAGCCAGCATGAACTTCCTGTCACAGATCATGAAGCGCTGAGTTCTAGTGTAGAGACAAATATTTCTCTACCTCGTCATTGAGTCCAATTCTCTACCTTCTAGTGTCCTGTTCTCTACCATCTCTTCGTGTCCTGTTCTCTACCATCTCCTCGTGTCCTGTTCTCTTCCATCTCCTCGTGTCCTGTTCTCTACCATCTCCTCGTGTCCTGTTCTCTTCCATCTCCTCGTGTCCTGTTCTCTTCCATCTCCTCGTGTCCTGTTCTCTACCATCTCCTCGTGTCCTGTTCTCTTCCATCTCCTCGTGTCCTATTCTCTATCTCTTGTTCTCTTCCATCTCCTCGTGTCCTGTTCTCTACCATCTCGTGTCCTGGTCTTGTCAATCAATGTGCTTCATGCAAGGGTTGCACCCAAGTTGCCTGTCATAAAAAAACCTATCAAACCTTGTCGAGTTTGTCACCTGCTGCTTTCATCTCGAATCTTTCCCGCGATATTTTATTTTCTTATTCAGGGGTGAGCGGCTGACAGAAAGGAAGCGGGTGTGACAGGACCTCTCGAGGGTCCTTGCATGCCCTCAACAGCCACGTGACCAGGAAGAAAGACCTGCCAGTGGGACAAGAACAAGACCACGCAATCGTCGTTGTTTCCACAAATATCTCGCAAAGAGAAGAATGAAAATCCTCTTCATCGTGCTCTCACTCCACTCATCACCTCACGTCAGGCTCTTGGAATTTGCTTCCTGTCCACATTACAACATTGCTGTCGATGGACAAGTTGTCTTTCAATTTTCAAGAGCGAATGTTTGAAAGCACTAGAAATACTGTCATCATTCAGTGAAGTGTGTGGAGGAAGTAATTAAGCCTGCACGAGTGCTTTAATTAAACAGGTTTTAAAAATGTTGAATACTTAATTAGCGTACAGTCACCTGTTCACATATTTTCGGAGCTTTTTTTTTCTTTTTTCTTTGTAATTTCTGATTGATATTCAAATTATTTAATTTGCGCCGTATGTGGGTTTATCTTATCGGAAGGTCTGCAGTTTTTTTTTATTGGATAAACATGTTTATTGAGCTGCAAAGATAAACTGTCTGCTTCCTTGTCTCGCAGTTTTTTCAATGGCGGAACAAGTGTGTGGAGGGGAGAAGGGTAGGGGGGTGTAAGACAAAGCACTCCCTCAACTGACAAAGGTACACAGTCACAATGGCGAGCCCAGGGTCGAGCATGTCACACAGAACGTGACAGCTGCTGTCACGTGACGTGCGTTTCCTGTACAGCTGCGGCAGTCTCAGCAGCAGTCGCTCAGTTTCTGCAGGAGCTGCGTGGTGCGGACTGCGGCATTCCGACATGCACTCCCGGGGTCGCGTACCGCAAGCGGACTTGCGCTGCTGCAGTATATTTGTTCGCATACAAAAATGGAAGTGGGTGAAGTTGGCATACTACAGCAGTTTCCTCCCTCACCACCCTCCCCTCACACCAGTCCGGCTGACCATAATTCTCACATAGACTCCATCTGTCCACTTTCTTTTCTACTTCATTTATTTCCGTGTGTTGATTTCAAGGAACAAGTATATGTAAATGTTTATATCATTTTACAGTGGGATACATTAGTTTATGGTATAGATATACTTGAAACACTTTTATTTTACAATGCAGTGATGCTGTTTTGGCTATCCTGTCTGCTAGAAATAAGCCTATTTTCAAACATTCAATTCTCTTTCCAGTAGTCAATCACATCTTCAGACTGTGTGTGTGAGGGAGAGGAGGAGGAGATTTGTAGGTAAAGCCTGTTTCCCCAGCAACTAAGCACCGAAGAGGTCTTTGGAATGCCGGCGGTTAAAAACCCGCTCCCAGCATCCCACTGGACAACTCACATCGCGGCAAGCCTGGATCAGACGACAGCAATCCTCATTCTGTCTGCTCTCGACACCTGCCTGAACACAACTTACTCCTACTATCTGTATGTAGAAAGACAAAAATATATGATGGGATGAAAGAAGGGTTTGCTTACATTTACCGTGCCGACAAAAGAAAAGTTGGTGGGTGCATGGGACCCGCACGGAGTGATTACCTGATAGGCTGGTTGGTTTAACAGAAAAGGGCGTCCACCCTGAGGTGAGTTTGCGTTATGGGGAAAAGAATGATGGAAGAGTAGGGGTAGGAAACAGTACCCGGAGAAGCCCCCGACGGTCAGCCCTGCGAACAGGTGTCACGTGAAGAAATTGTCCCGAGACGAGATCTGAACCAGGACTTTGCACTGCAGTGGTGACAACGTTGTAGTTTCTGGCTTTACGAATACAGAAAAAGTGAGTGGCTTAACTACACTGCTAGGTGTCCCATTTCATGGTCAATGCCTTCCCCAAGTTTTTAGGTGTGAATATACTGCATGGTAAATGCCATGATGGTACGAGTGGAAATAAAAGTCAAGGGATAATTGTACACGATTTAACAGCCTTACCTCCACTAAATTTCAGCGGAAAACCACTTAACTGTCAGACTAGCAGAGCGATAGTTGTTATTACTGTGACAAGCAGGCTGCCCAAGAGTCGGCAATGACTGGCAGTGTCAGGCAGCATCTAGCACAATGGGGCAACTGTCGTTTATTTGCCACATCATCATGTCTGATATACAGCCTCAACGACAATAAAACATGGACATGAAGACCATCAGACATCGGCTGGACCAGATAGTGACAATATGGTGTTTTTATTACTTGTTATCGCTACATTTACTGCCTGCTCTAGATACTGCTGCAGTACATATATGGGATGTGAGTAACACTGAACGAGGAAGGATTTGTCAAAGGCTTAGGAAAAAAAATAAAAGACTAAACTTTAAAAACAATGAACCTCCGTTAATTTTAACGTTTGGACACGTGTATGCGCGTGTGTTTTTGTTTGATAACAGCTGTCAGTATGGTCATCGTTCGTAACACCAATAATTCTAGCAACAACAATAGCAACAACAGACGGTTTACATGATTACAAAGGATTCGGTTCTGAAGCGGTTCTTCTAATATTTCAGAAAAAGATAAGCAATTGCTTATAAGCAGCAGATGGCTCACAGTGTTATAAGACGTTGATACTCCCCCGTCTCACACACACTCACTAGAGATGAATGGATTTTGCCATCTGTTGATGTTCTAATATTTCAAGAAAGAAAGAGGAATGCAGACGAATATGTTTTAGAGTTTAGAGCGTCTACACAAATCACTTGGCAGGCTCTCCTGCCACACCTTTCGTTTCAGCTATAGAAAGCAAATGAAAGCCCAGCAGCTGATACTAAGTCCTAGCTACAGTTATATGATAAGGCTATCCTTACCATACACGATAAGACTACACTGACTGCATACAGGTGTGTACAGTCATTCTCGCGAACTGAGCAGTTTACACCTGGGTGTATCTTTCTTTTTTCCGATGTGTTACATTCTTCTAACCAAACCTCTTTCACTCAAACTCTCAACAAAATACAAGACTGTAACGTTATCAGTTAAAATTGTTGGCAACAACATGTGCCTGCTAGCTCGCTTTCCCCTGCAAACCGATACCCCCATACCAATTAAGACAGGAAAATTTGTTTCAAAATAAAAAAGGTTCGAGAGAACAGTCTGTTAGATGCCTGTTTGAAGTGAAACTTTCATGAAACATTGATTACTTTCTGTTTGCATCCGTCTGGATCGCCGATTTTAGCTTCGCATGAGAGCTAACCGCGAGAAAACAAAAGTTTCTCTGGCAACTTTTGATGGCGATAACAAAAGTGCAGACGAGAGCGCCATCAATAAACATCAGCCGTGAAACCAGCATGGGAGGCAAGAGTCAACAAAGGACAAACAATCCTCGTGGTCCTTTGTGTGACTGTAAACTACAACCTTCTTGCTGTTCAATACCCTTCAGGCTAATATGTGACTTACCAAGCACTGGCACCAACTGCAGGGCAGCGACCGACACCAGCGGCAAGGGGCACCGCAGTCCTCCACTCGCAGACCGCCATAGCACCATGGTGAAGGTGACACCGAGTTAGGGACACTCTACACAGTCAGGGGCCCTCGGTACTGTTTGGGTTCCTTGTTATCGTCCTCTCTTCCTGCCTTTGTGGAACTGTGCATGGCATGACTGCGCCCTTTCCGCATATATATGTCCGTGTGCAGGGGCCAGCATGCCACTCAGGTACAAGGTCAACGATCACTGCTGACACACTGTCACTCGTTGTTGCCTCCACTAAATCAGGGCAGACGGCACTGATGAGGACAACGGCTTTGTCCAGTCCTTCTCTTACCATCAAATATTTACAGACACCATGCGCTGGGTTTCCCACGTCTGTTGAGCTGTTTGTTAATATATCACAGCTTCCACCTGCGCAACGCAGCGTTTCGCTGGCTGGGTTCTTACTGCCGTGTGACTAGAACCTGCTTAGAAAGAGGGTCCTGGGCAAACAGAGCAAGTGGGAAGGAGGGGTGGATGGAACGAGTGTCAGCGCGAGCGACGGTTGGTACAGTAGTGCCTGTCGCGAGGTGCTCCTACTACTGGTGTACGAGCGGCAAGCAGGCCGGCCGGCCGGCTTCTACCTGTTAGTCACACCAGCCAGACATTATTCCCAGCTGACAAATTTCCTTCTCACGCGACTACTGAGCTCATACCTCCCCACCCCACCACCACCTCTTTCACCGGTTTCGCAAAGAGCCACGGTTTGTTGCGCACGCGCGCGCTCTTCCATAACACACACGAGAACGCTCGCACGGCAAGGGTTGCACACGTTTCATGGAGTGACGTCAGCAGATCGTGTGCTCGCTGGGCTCGCGCGCAGGAGGCTTCACACCACCGGGACTTTCCGATGAGCGCAGAAGTGAAACACGTCGTAGCCTTGGCCGCGATGGACGGAGAAGTGTCGACGAGTCGGTGTGTCAGGCCCTGCCATGGCTCTGCTAATGATTGCGAGTGACCTGGGGGTCATGGCTCGCTCTGTCTGCTTGCCCAATATCGGCGTGACCTTAGGGTTGCACCCCGTGACCCGGATGTTGCGTAATGTCCGTTACATGCATGGTGTCTGCAAATTTTAACTTTTTCATTCGTTCCTTTCGCCTCTTTTGTTCATCTTCTCCCCCCCGCTCTTTTTTTCTGCTGCTGACTGCATGTTCCCCTAAAGATCGCCTGTGTAGGCTCACACCGCGCCGTCTGGGTTACGTACATGAAATCGAGTGTGTGTGTGTTGGGAGAGAGATGACTGCATTAATTCTCAGCACTTGGTTACAACATGGGGTGGGCACTGAAAATGTTAACAGCGAAATGTCATTAAAAAAAAATGTTCTTTTTACTCTCCATAAACAGTTCATACAAATGGACTACTCTTTAAAAAAAAAAGGCCTTTCGCAAACATGTACGCACAACCCTGTTATTTATGAGAGAATTAGTTTATCATAATATAATCGTTCCTTAAACAAAGCAACAAAAGAATGAATGGTATGGTGACCCTAATCCTTCACCAAGCATTACTCCTATCAGTCAAGTCAATCTAAATATTCACAGGATTCATTCACTGCGGTGTTCAGAACTCGTGTCATAAATATCCAAGTTCCGAGGTACATGCGATGGCATGCAAAGCAAGAGACTGACAAACTAGTTTTAACTGACTGAAAACACATCATTGCAGCCAGATTGTCTTTTAAATTGTCGGGTTTTCTTTTTCTAAATTACTGGGTAGCGCTCAGAGCAAGATAGTATTTCCCCAAGTATGTGTAAATACTCCTCCCCCGTCCGTTTAGAGATACGCGCCCACAAACATACCCACACACAGAGGTCAGGATTGTATGGGTTACTTCGTCAAGTCTCGCCCAGTGGGACAGCTGTGACCAATGTTATTAGAATTACCTGTAGATAAGTGTCACGAGATTGACCTCTTTCTTGTGAATATTATTAGTCATATATCTCAAGAATGGGTAGGGGTTGGGGAAGGGAGAGTAGTATCTGGCACTGATCTTTTTCTCAGTCGTTAGAAAAACAAATTGTCCCCACCCTCCTCTTGACCTTTGAAGTACATCGCGACATTTTGCTGGGTCACGTACCAGCTGTGTCTCTTTCTGAAAAAAATTACTTGCGCTTTGTGTGCACAGTTTTTTTCCAAAGTGTTTTTAAACTTAAAATGATTATGAAATGTTGATGAGGCCAAATATAAATCTTAGGGAACCCTGAATGCCTGGGGAAAGCTTACAGCCGGCGGCTTGTTATGACACGGAGGAGCGTGCCAGTGGCGTTCTTTAACGCTATCGCGGCACTCCGCGAGCTTTTTACTCTCATGAGAATGGCACCTGTTGGGTTACCCCTCGCTACCTGACCGACTTTTGCAGTTGCCGACTTTCAAGTGTTCGTATCCTTGCAAAAGCTGTGGCAGCGTGCATGTCTTAATCTTAAGGCATTAAGCACTAGTGCATTGTAAGAAGAACATACGGGTAAACTATCTACTTTTTTTCCCCTTCGTCTATCAACCTCTTCAAGAGCCTGATAACATCATGTTAATTCAATCATGTGACCCAGAAAATTATCTGAGGATGGTCAGGCCATCAGCAAAGGACAATGACCCGCGAGCGCAGCCTGCTGTTGGGAAGAGCATAATAGCATGAACATACATAAACTGAGTCCGTGGTTAAAACTTTCCATCTTGCTGCTGCCAGCTTGTGTGCGATGGCATGTCTGATAAGTCTGAGAAAAAAGCAGGGCAAACTTATTTATCGTCCTTCGCGCCAACACAAACAGAACCATTGTTCGAAGTTGTTTCGTAGCATTTTTCCTCACCTAGAATTATGCTGAGACAACTTTTTGTTTTATTGGTCAGAAATGGACTTTTCCTGACTCAGCAGCACATGGGTAGAGTGCTTGATTTTCTCTTCGGCACGGTTTTCGCCTTGTGACGCCTCACGGGTGCAAAGGTTATTTTATCCCATCCCGACCACACACAATAGTTAAACGTCACCACTAGGTGTAATTTCTTAATTCCATTGGACCGTACAGTCACGATTTTACACGTTCAGGACTACAGTACACAGGCAAAGACAGACCGGCACTGTGTTAGTCTTTTAAGCACAGTGATCGATATCTGTAAGACCATCGTTGTTATGTTCACTTCATTTAGGCCTGAACGAGTTGGTCACTAATACATGCACACACACATTCTTTGATATCAACACGCTCTTTGATATATTTTTTTTGTGGGGGGAAGGAGTGCATATATTAATGTTATCAATGGCAGATATAAAGCTTGTTTGAACATGGAAGACTGTAACCTTAAATGAATCCATGATGTAAAATAAAGAATACGTTCCATCAACAATTAAGTACACTGACCCGTTATATTTCTGCATGTTTACTTCAAATGGTATTTTGTTGTGCAGTTCTACGAGAGAGAGAGAGGTTGGTTGTTTAACGCCATGTCAGCAGCAAAGGCCCTATCACTGAGAGAGAGAAAAAAAACGTCATATCGTTAAGGCTAAATGAGAAAAATTACCACACGATTACTCTTATTGTTGATATAATAGTTATATATATATTGATACGTATAATAGTTTGTGGTGCTGCTAGAAGCTAAAGGTTTGCGCTAAGCGGTTTGTATGCAAAAAATGCAGTTTGGCTGTGTTCCAAACAGGTTACAAAGCAGAACGTTTTTAGTTTTCCTGGTGAGTCAGCCAGACATGATAGCTTTCCAAGTTTTGTGGCATTCCTGTCTGATGAACTCCCCAAATACTACAGAAACGCTGCTAAATTGTGAGTCCACCTGAAAGAAGAGAGCGTGAAATAAGTCTCCAAACTTTTTAAAAAGTGTCAGTTTTCTTTCAAACATCACACACACACGATCATCTACTGTTACCGTCTGCTGGTATTCAGCTGGTTTATTTGATACTTTTGTTATAGTGCATGAAGTTTAGCCAGAAACTTTGGCTGTTATTCTTGAGATCCAGTCCCAGTTTTGCTAGTGGATAGGGTAGGGCAACCCGAAAGATGTGTGCAGGAGAGAACTGGTGATTAAAAACTCTTGGCTTTCCCCGCTGCGTCAGTTTAACATTGCCTACACTACAGTTGTAGCTCATAAACTGATTGCTCTTTATGCCTGTACTTCCACAGATTTTTTCATTCATGCTTACTATTTATATTAATTCTATTTTGAACTTATTATCCTGGCAAACTATAAAAATATCGAAACATGCACTCCCGTCTGCTCCCTCACTCACTCTGTTTCACGCAAAACACAGCCGAACAATAAGAAATAAAATTCAGTTTATCATATTCTTTTTGTTTTCACCTTGTATCACATGCTTTCAATGACAGAAAAGTCAATAACAATCTTCTGTCGCTCAGGCCTGTATTGTCTGAAATAAGAAAATAATATAAATGAGGAAATATCCAAATTGTTTTACCTCGATGGAAACAGGTTTCTGAAAGGATGACTAAAAATTGATATTTTAAATAACATGATTAATGATTAACATTAATGAGCCACAGAAATGAGAAATCAATACATACCTGTATCTGATGCCAGCCATGTCTAAAAGTTTTTTGGAAGCTTTGAACTCATCTTTGTCTGCATATTTATCAGAGTAATAGATGACTTCTCTGATCCCAGACTGGATGACAATTTTGGCACATTCATTGCAAGGGAAAAGTACAACATAAATACGACAGTCTTTTACATCTGCTGAATTCTTATTTAAGCACAGCATTCATCTCTGCATGACAAACTGCAAAAAAAAAAAATTTATATATAAAGAAAAATGTCAGTGTTAAGGTTAGAAAAAAAAAAGTGTTAAATTACTGTCACTTTACTAAATTCTTATGTCTGCTGCCCATTGGCAGTTTAACCCTAGTAAAAGCATAATACAGTAAGACACAATCATGAATACATGTTTTTAGAACATCTAGTGATATTTGTTCTGTTTAATGTACAGAAGCAACTATACAAATAGATAAAGGCTGTTTTAAAGTCTTAAAACTAAGTTTTAAACCTATCCGTTCATCATAGTCACAGTAAAATTAACATTAACAATGAAATTATTTACTGGCTCCAAACCGGATGGCTGGCATAAGAACACATGAATATAAAGAGATAAAAAATACTAAACAACTAGTATTGTTATAAAAGCTAGAACTAATTTACATGATGGAAGCAGATAGATTAAAAGTAAACACAATTTAGGCAATACGCATCAAGCAGTAATATGTATAAGATGTTTTATAGGAAACGGATTAGACCAAAAATAATTATTGCTAGTCAATTATTTGTGCATTTACATTTTGCTGTTCAATCATGAATAGATTGACACAAACGTTGTGTTGCTAGTTCAGTCCCTAATGTATTGTTATGTTGCATTTAGCATTCACATGTAGACAGGTTTTTTTTTCCTCACTCTTCTTCTACTTCCGATATTTTTCTATCTTTACATCTTTTCTTGTCTTTCCCTGTGTATGGAACAAATGTTTTTGAAAAATGTGTAATCCCATGTATGTTTTGTAAATTATGTTTACTGAATAAAGTCAGTTCTAACAGTTAAAAAAAATATTACCATAAAGCTGCTTTGACTCAAGAATATTTTCAGGATCCCGGTGCCAAGGCAACAAATCATCACTGCACCCAATGGGCATGCCATTGTAGCCAATGCCAACAATCTTATTTTCTGAGTTTACAATACAAGCTCCAACCTTGATAAAGAAGCATACATAGATAAGTCAGAGAGTAGCAAACCAATCATCTTTCCTGCTTCTTACTCATTTTCATGCTCTTTTCCTCACTTACCCACACACCCCTAAACATATACAGGAGTGGTGTATTCTTAATTAAGGCCTTCAGTTCACGTATTTATAAATACTTAAATTATATACATCTTAAGTAAAATGGTTTTGAAATACTATTTCTTTCACGTCCATACCACTTTTCTTAGAACAAGAATACATGATGTAAAACAAACTTTTTTTTCACGACAAGAGCTCCAGATCCCTTGAAATCTGTTAGGTGCTGTAGACACAGTTTAAGGTACTACAGGCCCAGTACAAGTATTAAATTTCTTTAAAAAAATGTCAACCAAGCATCATTACCTGTGTACGTGGATCTTTACTACGCTGTGCAGACAGGAAGGCTGTGGCCATAAAGTATTCATCCCAAGAAAGATAGTCTGCTCGTTTTCCATTTGACACTTTGTTGCTGGGAAGGTGATAATGAAATCAAAGTAAAATATACTATTTTGTAAATACAAATATGTTGTATATTTGATAGGAAGTACGAGGAAGGGGGAAGTAACTCCTCTGAGGTCTGAGCATTTTGAGTTATTTTAACACCACATTCTCCAAGTTAACAAACAATTAACCACAAAGAGGACAGCTAGCACACACACACACCCAAAGAAAATAAATGAGAGCGAAAGAGAGAGAAACACACATGGAAAATTAAAGAGAGAATACATAAATTTTGGGTGGAATTTTATACAATTTTCCTTCTACTAAGCAGCATTTTATAATTTACTTTTGAGAAGTATTTGATTGATGTCATTTTTACAACACTTTTAAGATGTGGGTGCCAATTTCTTCCCTAAACATGTGTTCTTAACAATATAACATTACTCCTAACAACCCTTCCCATTATGCTGATCCTTTTTCACACCCGATTGCATGTTACTCTCAACTCTTGTTCTTTGGTTCCTCTTTGTTTTCTGTTTTTGATTTAATTCTTTGTTAGTACGGTTGTTTATTCTTTCATAGCTCATGTGTATTTGTTTGTTTTTCCTGTCCCTCGTATGCTGTCCATGTTTCGTTCTTGTTCTCAGTTAAACGTTAAGACCATGCTCCTTAGGAGTGTAAGTATGGGCTTTATAAATTTTGCATTTATTATTATATTATTATTTCCTTAATCATAGCCCAAATGTGATCCTAGATTTGAAGACAAAATTCTTTTAAAATCCTTTACTGATCCAACAATAATATTGCAATTTAAAATGCGTCTAATCAAAACCGATTTTAAACAAGACGCACCATGCGAATCATGAGCGTTGTATCATCTCAACCACAAGAAAGCAGACGCCTTCCTCAGAGTTATTCCCCCTTTTCCCGCCTGAAATAACTTATTTGAACGGTGTGCGGGAAATTAATTCCTCTTATGTACTTTTCTAAATTCATGTATTATCAATTCGAATTGAAAGTAATTGAGCAGATAATTTCAAATTAATGGTTCCAAAAACGAAAAAGGACGCACATGTTTCTACCATATGAAAATGAGTCCAAAACAAACTTCGATTATACCCTGTCTCGACCCGAGAGTGTTTACCTTATAGCAAACAGGATGCCCTGCTTATTCATTGAAATTCTTAAATTCAGAATTCTGTAGTTTCTTCCTCTATGCTGTGGCTTCCTTCGAAATAAAATTTTCTTTATTTCTAATGAAGTTCATCATGCACAAAGACCTTGGCGCGAAGTGACCACCGTTGGTTAAAAAAATTTTTGGTTTTTTTTTTAGTTTGTTGGTCTAAACGGCATATTACAGAATAAATATAAGCAATAAAAACTGCTCCATACTCGCAATGTATGACAAAATCCGTTAATTTACAGATAAGTAGGTAGATTACAAGCAATAATTTGTCTTCAGATATAACTATACTACAAGCAACATATAACTTAAAAATGTACATTAACTTACTCAAAACCTTTTTCCGAATCACCCACGATACATAGCCTATGCATATTTTTCTCACATCCATTAATTTGTTGTCTTCGGTCTACAGTCGCTGGCTCCATTAATAAAATACAATTAGTTTATACAGCTTCAGAGAAACGTGTTTACATCGTTCTTACACAAGGGGAAATCACTGTAGGGTAATAGTTGAAACGGGAAGTAAATCGGTAAAAACACGAAAATTTTGATGTTTTGTTGGGTCGTTACCTCTACACGATACATTACGTATATATAGCAGTTTCCAAACTGCTTCACATTTCATATCGTTCATAAATAACTATTCGCTAGGTTTTCAGTACTACAGTGACTATACACTTCTTAAAGTTGGCATGAGCAAAACTAACAGATCTTATTTTAAACAGAAATCTTGCTAATTATTAATAGGTAAGGTTCTTCGTGGACTTGACAACAGCCAAATTTACTGAATAGATTTTATTAGTAATAATTATTCTTGAAAATGTCAGGTCTAACGATTATTTTCAGTTTCACGGGGAACTGGACAGCATAAGAGCAATATAACCTGAAAATTTAAACGTCTTCATCCTGTTTTCACAAACTTTTAACCTTCCAAACTGTATTTAGTTTTTTATTCTTAACAGTCATTTTCAGAGAAGAAATGGAGCTATGTTTGCTAACAATGTTTTGGCTCTTTAATGTCCTGATATTGCTTATTGGCTACCTTTTTGACAAACATCCATCACTACTCCCCATCATGCCCTCTTTATTTCGGTGGGGAAGATGCGAATCGGACATGTTGATGGAGGGGAGACATTTTACCTTCTTCCCAAAAGGTCATTCAGTTTGAAATACGTGTTCTGATATTTTAAAGCATTTATTGCCAGTATATTTCAGTTGACGCAATTGTCTAAGTATCTGACATGTTTCTATAAAAATAGTACAACAAAATCATGCAAGAGGTTTGTCTTTCTTTTCAGAGTTGTAATAAAAACTTTAAAAAAAATGATAAATATAAATAAAATAATGCAAAACAAGAGAACTGTGTTAAAATACATACAATTTTAACTGTTTTAAAATTCATTATTAGAAGGTATGTGTGTAAATAATGACTCATTTGTCTATACCTCTACTTGCAGGTGGTATCAGCATTTTTATGTCACTGGAGTTTTTGTAAATGGAATATTGCTGATATTGGTGTGTCTCAATATATTTTTTGGTCAGCCTTTCCTGCTATTGTCAGACAGCTACTAGAGATATTTCAGCATCCCACTAAGGAGACAGGTAGCTTACTATGTTAATTTTTAAGACTTGATTGAAATTTAATAAAAAGTAATAGATTTTTCTTTCTAACAACTGCTGATCTAAGTTCAAGAGGATTTGTAACTAATAAGTAAGACTTGTAGCTACACAAATTTGTGGTTTTGTTATATTATGTAATCACAGTCTTGTTATGCTTCAAAATGTTAAGTTATTAAACTAGAAATAGCTTATACTTTTTCTTTGTACATTGCAGGTCTTACAGATGCAATTCCTTTGCTGACAGTGTTATCAATGCACCAGATTCAAGTCATGCGACGCTGCTATGAGACATATTTTGTGAATATTTTCTCGAAGAATGCCTCCATGTCCTTTTTCATCTATGGTTTTGGAATTCTGTTCTATGCACTTTTTGGGCTCTCTGTTCTGACAGGTGTGGACTTTCAACATCTAGAAATCAGAAGTGAGTTCTAATACAAAGATTTTAATTCTATGTTTTTCTATCACCACTGATTTCTATTATTTAGTTGTGGTAGCTAGGAAGAGTTCAAGAAGTTGGAAGTAGTACTGTTTTGTAATTTACCAGCTTCTATCTTATAATAATAATAGAATTTGTGTAGCACATTTCCTTATTTAAAGGCAACCTTGATGCAACATTTAAATGAACAGTTGCATTGAGTATATTTCAATGATCATACAAGCCAGAACAGGCATCCATGCAGACTGGTTGAGATGTCTGTGTGCTTGTTTCCTTGTACATATAGCTAATATTAGAAATGCCCATCATGCAGTTTTTAGCACTGAGCATCTTGTCACCTAAGATTTGGAGATGCAGTTACTGTTCCTTTGTCTCTGTTAAAGTGCTTCTGTTTGTGCTGTTATTTATCTTATTTCAGGGCCAATCAGCCATATAGACATTGGGGTTTATGCAACTGTATTTGCGGTTTTCATATTGCTTCTTTTCTACAAAACCAGTCATTCAGGATCTTAGCGGCATTGCGAATAAACAAGAAAGGTAAAAGAGTGGAGTGATTCTTTTGTCATTGTTTATTTATTTGTTTAGGTATTGACAATTTGCCTTACTGTCTGATATGGTCAATAAATCTAAAAAATTAGGTATGTGCTGCTTTATGAAATATAGCATAATTTTTGCAAAAGTTAAACATTTAGTTCTACGTTTGATTTCTTCTTCGTTTAATTTTAGCTTTTCTCTGATTGTTTAAAAATGAATATTTTTCATGTATACCTAGATTTTAAATGTAAAGGTCGTATTTTGAATGAGTTAATATGTAATAGATTTTAAGGAAAATTTGCTTTCTGCTTAGTAAAAGTGTAGCAAAGAAAGACTCTGTAATAACAGCTATGTAATTATAATTTTATATATATATGTATATATATTTTGCCTTTTTTTAAAAAAACAGATAGCACTGAAAAGGCTGGGTACATAATGCCTTGCGGAGGTCTGTTTGACTACGTTTCCTGTCCACACTTTTTGGCAGAAATGATTATCTACATCTGCTTTGCAGCTGTTTTCTGTTTCCAGCATACAGTCCTTCTCAGTGTATTACTTTTTGTCATCACCAATCAGCTAATGGCTTCAGTAATGACGCATGCGTGGTATCGGAAAATTTTTCCAAATTACCCTACACAAAAAAGCTGTGATCCCATTCATTTTGTGATCATCTTTAAGGCCAGATTAGCTGTTTCTTTTTGCATATTTTTATGTCTCGTATGCATATGTCAATACTGAAAATTCTGCCCTGCAAAGCAAGAGGGCAAGAAGTTTATTCTTCACCCACTTGGGCATAGATAACTTAATTTGCTAACATTTAGTCATATTTTGGCATTAAAATGAATCCATGCAAGCACAGACATATATAGGTGGATTGCTGTCTGTCGTCCAAGACAACGCTTAGCCTCTTGCGAAGTTCTCCACTGTTAGTCTCGGCGAGCCTTAACAATGAATGTAAACTGGAAGCTTTGTACAAATATGAATAAACTGAAAGCTTTGTACACACCTGCCTTGTTTTAGTAGTTAACTGGAAAAAAACTGTCTGCCAGCAGTCCAGTAATACAAGTTTGTGATGCAAGAGAGAACATGATGGTTATCTTTCCAAATGTGGAATTTATTTTTGGTAAGAGGGGGCTGTTGCTCAGCATGCTAGTCATCTATATGTGCTTTGTCACGAAAGATCTCAGTTTGTACAAATTATGAGCCTTAGTTATTTTTTCAGATCAGTCTCTGGGTCCATTGATAGAATTTTTTATCGTTGTTTTGGAAGAACAAGAAAACTAATACTGTTTTTGAGCAACTTATGTTTGGAAAATTATACATTGTGCATACAAAGAGGATATTTTAGTAGCTGTGTACAGAAACATGCACCTTACACTTTTGTTATATGAAAATATAAGAGATTGTTTGCTTCAAAATTTGGATATCAAATTGAAAATATTTATTTTCATTGTCATGAAGTGATTGTACTACTTTGATTTAAACTTTCAGTCTGCACAATGCTAAAAATGAAGAATTGGTCGAAGAATTATCTGTAGAGATTAAATTACAACTAGGAAATGACTCAAGAGCAAGCAAGTATGAAACTTAGCTTGCTTGCTCCAGTTATCCACTACATATAGTTGTCATCTGACCAAAAGTCGATACTTGTCGATTTAGTAGCGTTCAGTATTATGGTGTAAAATGACTGTGTTCATCAGCTTACTTTCCACCTGACAAATGGTGCTGATATAGATTTTTAAAATTCTTATATTTTGTAATTTCAAATTATTTGTATGTGCTGCACTACCATGACTCTAGTCTATTGTCTGATTTGTAAATATTAAGTACATTTCAGTGACAGATGATTTGGGTATACAAAGTGCTTTGAACTGAGTGAAGTATATTTTTGTTACATGAATCTATATTGATTTAGCATTCCTTTATGTGCGCCGATTATGCCAAAATATGTCATGAACTGCCATTTTTATGGACCTGAGCTATTCATGTATAATTTCAAGTTACAAAGTAAACTTTTTTTTTGACCAACTTGTAAAGGATTTTGTAAATGTATAGGATGTTCAAATTCCTTAGAGAGTTTATCCATGAAAACACTGTAGTATTATGATTGCTCACAGCAAGTTTTGCCATTTGTTTTTTTAATCTATGGTGCAGTAAATTAATTGGTAATTATAAGTTAATTGTATATTTGCCGCATACCCACCATTAAAACCTCTTTTCTATAGGCACTTCTCCTTGACACTTTTCACTATTAACCTGTTCTCCTCCCATTTTATATCTCTGACCTGGTGATCTTCCTTCTTCTTCTTTCTTCTTCTTCTTTCTTTCTTCTTTCTTCTTCCTTCTTTCTTCTTTTTCTTCTTTCTTTCTTCTTTCTTCTTCCTTCCTTCTTCCGTCTTTCTTCTTTTTCTTCTTTCTTCTTCTTCTTCTTCTTCTTAAATGCTAAAAAAATACCGATGATCTTACCTGTCACAGGAGTAGTTCATAAGATTGAATAAAGAGTACCAAAAAAAAAAAAAAAATGTAATTTACTGAATTTTCGTATGTAATGGTCATATTAATAGTTGTGAGAATTTATAATAAGGAAAAAACAAATGTAAACAAGTGCTTAAGTGTTTATGTTTAAGTAAACGAACCCACAACAGTAATTTTCTAGGAACACTTGTTAAAATACATCAATTAAAATATCGTGAAAAGTTTGACAGTAGTAATCATCCACGCAGGCTACGCAGTTCATGCCTGGTCTGCATCTTTGTGTCAGCAAAAAAGACATGCAGAAATACAATATGTCATATACAGCTGTAATAAAGAATCTGAAATAATATTCAACCATATTTATCTTTAAAAGTAAATCTAAATGTCAGTAAAACAATTACTTCAAACAACAAATAAATGTCAAAAATACCACAAGCCTTCTATATGTAAAGAAAGATCACACAAGGTAGTCAAAAGCTGGAAAAAATTAACTTGATTAAAAGAATTGAAGAAATTGGAATTCTTCATTAAAATTATAATCGTAATTCATTTTTTTTCTTTCTTTATTTTTGATGTCATTGATTGATTTTGGAAATGTGCGTTCCCAGGAACCTTTCTGAAGCTAGCCAGCCATTCAGATGCCTGCACCTTCCGTAGTTTGATTACTGTGGGTCAGGAAACTTGAGAATAACCTTTTTCGTTGGCTTGAATTGCCTAGAATAAGAATATTTTCTGAATCGAATTATACAATTCTACGAAGGCGAGGTGGTATCTTTAAAGAAATTTCAGATAATTATACATATATGATAAAAGTAACATAAACAATTAGTCCTACTTTATGTTTACATAGATAAGTAGATACGTACGTGAATTCGATCTTGGTGTCCTCTAAAAACTTTTTGGAGACTGTGTATTCAGGTTTGTCTGTGCAGTAGAAAACCTCTTTGATGCCGGACTGAACGATTACTTTAGCACACTCATTGCAAGGAAAGAGTGTCACATACATTTTACAGCCTCGAACACTCACAACGGTTCTAAAAAGCACAGCATTCATCTCAGCATGACAAACTGCAAGGAAAGTAAACAACAACATCACAAAAGTTACATGTATGCATACTAATTTCTTGGCATTTTTATACAATATTTTACGTTGCACTTAAGTAAATACATAAGGTTCATGAAAACACACAGTCCATGTAGGCTTACATCTCTCTTGCGCGTATGATTTGCCTCATTTCCCCCTCAGCGATCCGTATATCAGTAGAGAACAATAGGTTTAAACAATTGTGATATGAAGGTGGAACACGCCACTTGTAGCAGTTATTCTGTCTGTAATTATGGTGTCCGAATCCTCAATAAGTAGCTTTTTCTGCCTGGATACCAAAACTAAATATCCTGGCATTTTTCCTTCGCATGTCGTTTTGTTAAACAGGATCAGACAGGATCACGTGGGTTCTTTAATTATGTGATCAAAATTTATTTCTCATGTTGTCCGCTTTATGCTATTGACACAGGTTCCTCTTTGTGGTTGTATCCTTTTCTTTTCTATCACTATCATGAAATATGTAACATTTTGAGTCCTGATTCTCTAATTTTGTTGAATTAGTCAAGCCACTCGAAACTTACTTTTGTAAAGTACTAGGGATACCTTTGATTCTGTGTCAATTACTTGAAAAAGCAACACTTGTACAATAGTAAAAGCTAGATACAATTGGACAGTGTTTGAGCATCAAAAGGTAGGAGACTACCAAATCCCGTTCATCTACAACCATAGGAAAGGCTAGAGTTTTAGATGGTTTTTACCATAGGGTCTCTTTTCTTCACGGCCCAAGGAGCCTCCTCATCATTTATGTTCTCTGGCATACCATTGTAGCCAATGCCAACGATCTTTTTGTCTTCGCTCACGATGCAAGCTCCGACCTTGACAAAAAACATACTTTTCTTTTTAGTATCCACTCTTTTTTTTGTAAAAAAAAGGTCTATATGTAATTTATGATGTCGTGGAGCAGGGTTGTTAAATAACCTCATGCCTGTGTTGCTATTAAAGCTTTAGCTATATATAATGTACATAAACTAATGGTTTTGTCCTAATACTGTGCAAAAATATTTAAAATTCATTATATTTAATGATGTGCACAGCTATTAGAAGTAGAAGAGATGAGCAAATGACATTAGTCTCCTATCTCATCGCTAACAGCATGCGTAAACCAAACTAAATAGTCTATTAATTAGAGGCAGACGAAAAGTCAGCAGAAAGAAGACTGAAGTGACGAGAAGCAAGAACAAGCAGGAACTCCCAATATAACTTCAAGGAGAACCTGGAAACAGACCGCTTCACATATCTCGGAAGCATCGTTAACGAGAACAGTGGAGCGGATGATGACACCAAAAGCCGCATAGACAAGGTCAATTTAATTCAATTTTTCCCCTTGTAACGGGATGCATCACGACCAAGATAGGTCGCTCTCCCTGCGCTGACCAGAAATGATCAAAGGGAAACAATGGAAAGTTAGATACGAACAGGAACACTGAACAGATGTGGTGTGCCGCCTTGCCATTACATGGAATCTACGATAAGGCCAGGCATGCTTTCAACAACCTACGCCCCATCTGGAACTCTCGAGCATTATCCCTCCACATCAAGACCTGATTCTTCAACACCAATGTGAATGCAGTCCTACTGTATGGTTCTGAAACCTGGAGAATGACAAACACCATCAACAACAGCTTCAGACCTTTACCAGCTGATGCCTATGACCAATGTCACTAGCCAAGACACCAAGAAGCGCTTGGAGCTGCATAGGACACCCTGCGCAAACCAACTGACATCATTACCAGGCTAGCATTTTGACTGGAACCGTTAAGGGAAGAGGAGAGTTGGGAGACCAAAGCAGACTTGGAAAAGAACAGTAGACAGCGAGGCAAAGGATACCGAAACCACATGGGCCCAACTGAATGGTCCAAACCCGGGTCCTCTGGTGAGGTGTTGTTGCGGCCCTATTATCGAGTGGCAAGGACTAAATTAAACTAGTGTATAAATCATACACGTTCTTTATGTCCATATACTTCCCCCAAGTCAAATGTTGGCAGAAATGCGAGTGTGGAGGGATAACGAGTTGAGACCGTATTAATTATCTGATATATGTCAGAGTTTGTTGATTAGCGTCAATGAACAGAACCTTCACCTGTGTTCGAGGATCTTTACTGCGCTGCGCAGCCAGGAGGGCGATACCCATAAAATAATCTTTCCAAGAAAGGTAGTCAGATCGCATTGTTGAGTCTCTGCAGTACAAGTAGATAATACTGATTTACAAACATTTACATCATGTTAACATGGTATATGCGTAGATCAAATACTTACCATACCAATACATTAGTATCAGAATTGAAAATAGCTTTTAAAGCTGTCAGCGCTGTTTTGCAAAGAAGCACAGAACTATACACATTAAAGTACAAAAATAAAATAAGCATCAAATGTAGACCAGAAATAAATATATATTACAGCATGTTAACATCAATACTAACACAAGAATATGTAATTATGTACAGGAAGTGCACCCTCATTAAAGTACAAAGAAATTAAACATAAGCAAGACATTTAACAGGCTTTTAAGTTGTGCTTAACACTTCTCCAAGACAATGTCATTTATCAGCTCGACAGGCGGGCAGTTAGTGACGGTTGGGACGTCAAAAGTAAACGAAACGTTGATCAAACACTTCCAGATTCACACTGCGAATGTCAGAAGTTTTTCATTCGATGCTATAAAGGAGGGAGCAGGCTAGAAGTGGCCGATTGTAAGTAGGAACAGTTCAATCGAAACAGATAAAAAGAATCATCTCAAAGTGTGTAAGGGTGAACTGAATATTGTAAACACCTGTATAACTTCCATCTGAAGAAAGACGATAACGTCCTTTAAAACGAATAGACCAAAAATCAGAAAATATACCAACCGAAAGTCGAAAGAGTGAGGAGGCTGCTCTAAATCTCATGTAAGGAAAATAAAACCAAAAAACTCGGTCACTTCACTCGTACGACCCCAGGAAGCATGTAAGCGACGTAAGTAAAGGAGTGGAATGACTGGTTGTCCTATGCAAGGGCTTCTCACTTTCAACCTAGAAAGTGTGAGTGGCTGGCCTTATCAGCTGCCGCATCTTTTAATTTGTCCCCGCAGCGACTATATAGTACCAGTCGCGGGACTAATGACTAAATTACTGATCTAATTAGTTATCAGTTAAAAGGTAAACACAGATAAACAGTAGTTCAACCTCTCTGTGACCGTTGCAGAAACAATGATGAAACGTTATTAAAGAAAAATTTCAAGGAATACTGTCAACTTTATGGATTTCCAGGAATAGTACACGACCGAGAAACTGAGGTGTTGTTATTTAATGATTGACCCAGATAATAAACAGAATGTCTGAAAGTTACCCTGTCTTCGCCAATGTCTAAAAACTCACTGCCAACCAGAGACCATGAGCCAACAGACATGAGTTCTGTACTATTTTGTAACATTGAAAGAATGTGTACTTAGTTTTGACATTGAAACAGCATGTTGAAGAAATTTATGCCGCCAGACACAAAGTTAAATGTGCCTCGTGTCCTGGGTCAATATTAACTCAATATTTCGGGCATTTGTCTGCAATGACATTTAGTCACAGATGTTCAGCCAGAAAAATATTTCAATATTTCAGACATGAATGCGAAAGAACACCAAAACAGTTCCGATATATATATATCTAAAGCATCATGCACATACACAAGTTTCAGTTTACGTCATATGATATTTTAGTAATATGAAATAAATGAAAAGTTAGTTTCTAGAATTCTTTACACTGCTCAGTTAAAAATAAATATATTTACAGTTGCTTATACAATAAATTACCTTTCATCGGGCACATCTTTATCCTTTGCTTGAATGTCACTGTCCATTGCACACCTGTTGATAGGTCGAGTTAAAAATGTAAGTATCTCGCAATAGCAATATGTCAACAGATCATAAGCAATAGAATAGGTGGACTGAGATGTGTTTAGACAGGTAAACTCAGGTGCGATTTTTTTTAGACCTGCATTAGTGACATCAGTCAGGCCGTTGTGTCGTCACCGTCATTCAGATTTAAAGTCTCTAGGTGTAACAGCCAAAATACAAATGTCCGCGGTGTGGTGTATTGACAGGACGGTCTCAGAAGCCCCATGACGTTTCAGAACATAGAATACTTGTGTCATAAACCTGCTTTTTAAAAATTCAGTCGGACGGTAAGGGGTTTGGAAACGCAAAAGGTGGGGAAATGGCGAGTGATTTGTCTGGACGTGTGTGTGTGTGGAGGGAGGGAGGGAGGGCGAGAGTCTCGCTGTGCCTTTGTATTATTTAATTAGTCGTATTATGGTGTGTGATTCATTGTTCATCAAGAGGTGGTCGGAGCTGTTCTCAGCTGCTCCCCCATCTCGAGCAGACTTATCGTCATTCGCCTCAGCCCTGAATCTGGTTGAATGTGACGTGGACAGCCTCTCGGGTCCAGCGAACGAGGTGTTCTGGTCTACAGCCAAGTAGATTTTGGGGCAGTCACGGACAAAGAAAAAAACCCTGGAAGAAGTTCTTCGCGTCTGTGATCGTAGGAAAGAGCTAGGGTGACTCAGAGAGTAGCCACAAAACAGCAGTTGAATATCGCAAGGTCAATAATGCGATCAGGTAAGGGATAAAGACAGAGAAGCTTGGATCGAATAAAGATGCAGAGATTGAGGAGGGGGCGAATTGGAGTGACAGTGGTAGGCTTTCCGCCTGCTCAACAAACTCACGATTTAAGGTCAGCAGCAAAAGGCATTTGTCAGAGGAGACAGCGCTGGCAACCTCCGCACGGAGGATAAGGCTGTAGTAGACTGATGGACAGAATATTGCCCTGGTCTATACAACATCGAGCTTGAGATGACGGACATGAACATCCTCAAAATCCTGAAGCTCTGCAGGTCTTACAGGAAGAGGTTGAAGAAGCCATTCGCACGATGAAAGGTGGACACTGTTGTGTGGAGGGTTTCCTGGTGTAGGACGTCACTTTTTGGTCACGTGATGTTAATGGTTCATGTCATGCATCAAGGGAACACTCAGGAAGGTGTCGCGTACCTTTTACTCCGAATGGTTGAGGGACGGTCAGCCGTCTTACCTACCCACAGTATATTTCACGCTTGTCACATCCTGAGTAAATTCTTACCGGTGTTCCGATCTCCATGTGTAATGATATTGTTGATTGTTGATGTTGTGATGTGTTGTTCTTGACTGCTTTCTCATAGAGCTGCTTTCTAATTCAGAAATTTATTTTAGGATAAATAAAGCTGTATTGTACTTCATTGTAACGGGCAATAAATAAATCTGATGTTGTGGTGTTTGATATGCAGCTTGTGGATCTTGGTAATGCAAGTTTTTAGATGTTGAAGAATTAGACAAACTAAACGTGATAAACTCTTATCAATGGACACTTGTGTACCTAATATTATATTATGTAAAATGTATGCTTATGTAAAAATGTCATCTTAATGATATTGGGGACGATATTGTCCATCGATAAAACGTTATACAGATTATATGGCAATCAATGGGTATTCGTGAAAGGCTTGACAGAGAACTGATCATATTAAAGAAACAAATCATAAAACAAAACACTAAAAAAAAAAAAGAGAAAAAAACAGAAAAACCACCACACTGACAGTTCGAACGCGATACATCTAAACCAAACGGTGCCCTGTAATCACTAAACCAGAGAGACATATCATGCTAAATTGTCTAATTAAAAATCTACTACTAGAAATACGAAGAATCATGAGTTAATGTCGGTTCACTATACAGGAATACATTAGAAACGCCTGCCACATGCGTTTCCTGGGGATCAGACGCATTGGGTTTGTACGGCAAAATCTTGTAGAGTTAGAATGTGTCTGTCCCACACTTGTGATTGCCACGATAACCTCTTTCGTCGACTCTTGCAACTCTGTCCTGTGTGCTTCTGATAAATTCACCTCTTGCCCCAAAGGCGCTCGGAATAATGCACCCTGTCTGACTACCAATGAAACCAAGATTTGACCACTTTTGACCGCTATTAAAGGGACTACATTAACCCCTGAGGACTGTGGTCATGTAACGGTGGCAAGTCGCTGCCCCAGGGTTAAATAAAGACCAAACTTGAGGCAAAAACTGGAGTTTTATGAAAAAAAGGGTCGGATAAATATACTGGCCAAAGGCACCAGAGCAACAAAAATGGCGGCTACGTAATCCTGATGGGGCGCATTTAAAAATAGGGGATGAGAATGTCATACATTCAGAGACAGAATCACATATTTAAAAAGTTTACTACGATGTGATTGTAGCGAAGCTTATAGTCGGAAGAACGAGATTTTACTGTTAATGAGAATATTGAAGACTTCGGCACCGAGACAACGCTTATTTATAAGAATTCATTCTTTAAAAGAACATTCTTTAAAAGCCAATTTACAAGTACTGAGTGAGTGTATCGAATACACTGTATTCCCTTGACTTGAATGACAGGACTACTAACAGAAGCGATCACACCACCACCCAACTATCCACCCACCCACACATAGTAACCTTTGATCAGAGTAAAACCCTGCGGAAGATTGGGGTGTTTAGATAAAATTAATTCTGTCTCAATTAAAAACACATGAAATTATAGAAATACACTACCTCGGTTCAGACAGCTACGACACTCGGATGCACTGTTTTAGGGAGACAGTGAACGTTGAACCACCTGACGTCAGACGCTAATCGAGTGTCGTGTCAAGTGATCGAGTGAAAATTATACAAGCAGCTCGCAGTAGATCTGTTTACCGTAATATATAGATATAGCTCCTATTTTTAGAAAGTTTATAGAGGCGTGTTGGGATACGTCACCTTCCATGAACATTGGCACGTTGAGATTTCAAGTCCAGACATGTATTAGCCGAGTTGAGCCAGGTAGTTGTTGTGTGTGTGACTGCACAGATGACTATGGCACACAGTCCTGGCAGACTTTTCTCCACTGAGACCTCTCACTGATTCCCTGAACTCCACTTTCTGCCATTTCGACCTAATATTAATTACAAGATTGTCACTTTGTGTTACCGTTACCTTCACGGCCTCACTCCAGTATACCTGTCTCATCTACTGACCCCTTACCACTCACATCAGTTTTTTTCTATATTCTCTGTGTGCCACGTTCCAGACGAGAGGCATTCTGCCCAATTTCTGACCTCTTCCTAGTCCTACCGCCTGGAAGTCTTTGCATCTTTCTTTTCCAAGTCTTGCCTCAAAATCCACCTCTTTAACAAATGACCTTTTAATCCAAATGACGTTAATCCAAAAGACCCGAACATCCACAAGGATGATACGGTCACTAACAAGGAACCTATAACGACCTTAATGTTCTGCAGGTCTTACAGGGAGGGTGGAATGATTCCAGGGGTCGATAACCTCCCAGCAGAGTTGCTCAAATACGATGGAAAGATACAGTTCTGTCGCAAAATTTTAAGGCCAACCAGTGTCCGAAAGAATGAACGCAGTCACTTGTAATACCCCGGCTGAAAAGGAGGAAGTTGGAAACTGGGGCGGTGCCAGAACTACTTGAAGCCAAATAAAGTTATGGTGAAGGTGCTATAGCTCGCGTAGGAGCATCATAACCATTACTTTCCTCATGAGAATGTGGTTTTCGACTTTCTGCCCTTTCAGAGATTAGACAGAGCGAGAGATGAAGCTTACAAGTGTGTACTAAATACTTTTGGCGATGAGGCACAAAAAAAGGTTTTTAAATATACGTTGGATATTTGAGACTAAAAGCTATTGCAAGATACCACACTCTAAAGTTTGTCTTTTCTGTTTTTAGTCAAGCGAGTTCTTTTATGTTCTAAAGTTTTGCTAAGTGCAAGAATTAAAAAGTAAGCTACTGGTCGCACATTCAACACTATAGAGCAGGGGTCTCAAACTCATATTAGCATGTGGGCCGCAGTGGAAAGTAACAGCCAGTCAGCGGGCCGCACCACGAAAAGAAAATGTTTTTTCATTAAATTTTACGAACACTACTGTCACTGCAGTTAAATGCTAAATAAAGTATATTATTAATTACATTTAGTGCAGTTTATTACATGCACAGGCAGTTTAGTTTATTAAAATAAGTTGACGTTGTCTCTGTCACTAATAAAAAAGCAGAAACTGTAGTTCCTATAAAAAACACCAAGCACAACATACATATACACCGCGGACGTGACCGCGGGCCGCACAAAAATGTTTCACGGGCCGCATACGGCCCGCGGGCCGCGTGTTTGAGACCCCTGCTATAGAGTATAGAGCCAGAAGTTTTCAAATAAATTTTCATTGGGAACTACTAGACTTCTAGTCTCATTAGTGGAATCAGCAAGAGGAATGAACTAATAGTTTGACCAAAATACATGTAAAAAATGAAATGAAAATATGCAGGCTGCAGTTTTGTCAACATCAATTGTCATAATAAGTTTTTGGGAAAACAAATATTAATAATGGAGCTAATAGAGATCTCAAGAATCTTCAATAATATACACAAACCTACCTTTGATTTGCACCTTACACAGCCGGACTATTCTACACTGAGCGAGTTCGGAGAACCCTTTGGTGAGTCTGTTATTAACTGTCTCGATATCACAATCACAAAATAAGATAAATATGTTGCGTTCAGCATACCGTTAATCTGACCTGGATCGAAGATAACACATTGTATGAGATGGAGCGGGGTAAACATTAATAAGTCTCAAGCATCAATGGAGATCGATAAAAAAAAGTCTAGCAGTACCAGCAGTAGTTAAGAAAGCTGTTGCACAGTCAGCAGATGGCTTCATTCACCAACCTGACGTGTACAAGCACAGCTGCTAATTGCTTATGACGCAAACGCAAAGAGAAAACAATTATGAGAAATTCTGTCTCTGCATGAGAGGGTGTGTGTGTATGTGTGTGTGCGTGTGTTCTGGAGAAAAGCACACCATGCATATCCCTCATCCTAGCGTTTGTATGAGCTCACATTGCTTATGGTCGCCATACTTGCAGTGAGGTCCTCAAGCAAACCTGTCTCACCTTCTGACGCCTTACTACCCGAGCTTGCATTGGCCACCTTTCTGTTGTGCATCAGGCGAGAGACATCCCTTCTTTTCTAGTCCCACCGTCTGGAATTCTCTGCATCTTTCTCTCTCAAGGCTGGTCTCAAAACCCACGCAATAAACAGTTACATTGTTAGTACAGGAAATCTTCCGTTCCATCCTTAGTTCTTCAGCTTCATCCCTCTACTTCGTTCTCGATTTCCAGGGTATCATTCCGTTTACTGGCGTGTTTCTTTGTCGCATGCATGTTACCTGTTCGTTAGTTTGTTGTCTTTTGAGTTCGCCTCTACGCTGGGACATAACTTCTACAAGTGGTTGTTGTTGTTATTATTATTATTATCATCATCATCATCATTATCTTCTTCATGATACAACATCGCAGTGCTATCATTTTATCTCATGGGGAGATTTACCTTGCAAGGCTGGTGTAATGTGCGAAACAGATAGAGAGAAAGAGAGAAAATGAGTGACAGTTTGGACTATTCAGACCTTGAAAGTCTGCATTTCTCGTGCTCAAGTAGCAGCTTTTCAGAAATCCGAACTGTGGCTCATTCTCTCTCTGATTGGTGTTGACTGCTGGCAACCGTGTGAATGATGTACCAACATGGCGTAGTCCACTCTTACGTTGCTCGTTGATCGCAGGTGCGAATCGTAGCGGATAATTAATTAACGGATCGGTATTGGAGGCTGAAATATACAGGTTAGTTTTATATCGCCTATATCTACTGTTATCTGAAAAAAAACGCTAACCGATGGCTGCTGCAGGCGCGAAAGCCGACAGCATCGGCCCCTGTTTCTTGTTTCTTATAAATTGTGCTAGGTCAAAGGTTGGCAAAGATTTCTCTTCGTGGACCGGTCTCAAAATTCTAAACTATGCGAAAGGCCGGTAACATACCAAAAAACATCGTCGTGACTACACAAGAAACCTAGTGAAAACAGGATGGAAATGCATACGTAAGGATGTTCACTTATCCAATGCAACTTGAAAAACAAACCTGTTTAAATTCGCTCACAATAAAAATTTAAACCTTCTTTGAAGGCAGCCGCCGCGGATGCTCTCGTACATCTTCATCAGATACGTCAGTCGCGTTCTTTGTTATGTTTGTACTTGTTCTGTTAGAATGTAACTAATGATTTGCAAAGTCAGGCAATTATTGTCCTCAGTCGGTGTTAATAGCATCCACTCCAGGGGCCGCAGTGATGAAGCAGAATAAGAATTTTCCCCAGGGTAAAATGGGAAACTCAAGGAAATTAAAAAAAAAAAAGCGATTTCCAGACCCCATGAGCACTACTTCATGACTTCATGTTTCTTTACCTCAGGGCATTTAGTGTGTGTGTGTGTCTCCATTATGTAGTTTATTGTTCTGTAGTTCTGATCCCTTTCTTTAGAATGGGTAAGATTAGAGCCTACATCCATTCTTTGGGTTCACAAACTCTCCGGTACAGAGCAGTGAGGGACTTAGTTGTTTAATCGCCATCCTGTTTAAGCGGTCAGCTGGGACATTGTAAGCTTGTCTTGGACTGGTCACACGCTGTGACAGAGTTTTGCCCGTTTGGGTCGAACACCTCCAACAAAGTGGCCCCGTGCATCCAGATTTTCTTCACATTAGCAGGCATCTGGTTTTTCAACCCGTTTGCTGCTTGATGAAATCGCAAGTCAAACATAATTTCGTATGTCAGATTAAAAAAGTACTTGCGTTTTCTACTAACTCCGGTTACTGTTTCCAGATGATGGATTGACGTGACTCGTCCAGTGCCAGACACTCACTAAAACCCTCAGAGACACTACCAATAATAATTATATAGATACCCTAGATACTGATGTGTACAATACAAAATAAATATTTAACTGTAAAATGGAACTGTAAAGCTAATAAACTACTTCAAGAAAATACTTACACAAATGCGCTGGCAAAGTGAATCAGGAAAAAGTGCCAACCTTACCCACGATTCTCAGCAGAGAAAGTGACAAAAGATAGTAACCAGTCACACAGGGCCTAACCACCCTCATGGCGATTGGCTACGTCATAGTGAGGAAGAGATACTCACCCACACGTTAACACTCACAGGATACAGAATAGTATCAGCTATCACAGGCTCTACAATTTGCAGTGTAGAAAAAAGAACACTTTCAAGTTAAAACTGGGACTTGTCACGGCAGAGTTTGTTCTCTTCTTGTAAGTCCCGATGTTTGTCCTATCTGATCCATTTTTCTAAAACCTTTATTATTAATTACAAAGGGTAAGAAGAATTTGTGCCTAACTAAGCTGAGTTTTATTAAATTTGGCGCATTCACATCCAATTTTGAACGATTAAAAGCCTTTTCTATTCCGCAATTGTGATGACAGTCTTTATCAAGAGAAGCAGCTCTTGTTAATATGGACACGAAGCTCATCTTTTACTCTAAATATTATTGTTGATTTATTCAGATGACAAATTATTTGTTTAGAATCTGGAAAAAAAACCCTACAGGAAACGCTTAATATAAATATATATTTTTTTGTCATTTAACAGTAAATGTTAAGAAATTATTGTATCCACCAAAGGAAAATATTTAAACTATTTGTTTATGCAGTGGTGACAGAATTGATATAGTTAAGTATTTAGGTCTTATGTGAAATCATAACATACTTTGGCAGTGCAGACAAACGTATGTGACAAAACCTCTACCACTCCAATTTAGGTTTATCGTGGATTTGAATCAGTCAGGAAAATCTTCGGTTCATCTTCAACTGGTTGAAGGAAAAGGTTAAAGATCACAACAGAGAAATTTTCCTTGCGTGTCCCATCCTGCGTAAATCCTTGCCGGTCTCACGAGCTCAACTTTCTTTTGAGATGACTTTTCCCTACACGAACACTCGCAGGCCACAAGACACCTCTTCCGCTCCGTGCCGGTGGTCACCTCACCATCAGCCTGCTGCATTCAGCCATGTTTTTATTACAGTTATGCTCAAGATTTCTTTGCATATGGCTTCACTAAGAAGCACTAAATGATTGTTAATTTTGGGTTTGTCTAATACTTTAGTTTATATAATCGAATTGGAAATCACAATTGTTGAGCAGTCGTCCATTTATAATACTTCTAGTAGTTACCACTCACTTATTTTCGTCTTCAAACAATCAATCGTTTCTCTTTTATTGCGTGTGCGTATTAACTGAGGCCTGCAAGTGCACTGATTAGCGATGTCTCCGGGAAAACGACGAGATCGTGACAACAGCTTTTAAACATAGATTCTGACACTAAACTGTGTTTTATCAGTGGCATGTCCTCTTGATATTTTTGCGATCTCCTTTCCGCAAAGTGTCTTCCGTCTTCAGATTCACGAAGATGACACTGTCAATAAAATGTCCCACCTTGGGCGTCGTATTCAATTCTTATCGTAAATTACAGCGATAACACAATTAATGAACGATTGCGACGAACACACTTTGGACTCTTGACTTTGCCTAACAATTTTTTTTTCACTTAATAGGGTGACTTCTGCACGATGCGGAGATTGGTGCTTCCTGGATGGCTAAAATGAAGCAGTCGGTTCAAAATAGCATACAACCTCAGGATGGTTTAGTTTCAGTGTTAAGAAAAGACTGAAAATATGATGGCGAGGCTGTTTGGTCAAACACAAACCCTATGAGAAACCAGATTTGTTGTTGTCCTTGCCACTTCACAATATGCGGCAAAAAAGGGGGGAGGGGCTGGGTAAGTTCATGAAAGGCTATATATACTGATACTCCCAAACACTTCAATCCCTTTATGAACATTGCACACAAATTCCCCTTCACACAAACACACGCGTGCACATGCACACACAATGAGATAACAAAGACCGAGTTCAACTGATAGACTTATAGATGTGTTTATACCAGTCACGGGCAAGGTCACTAGACCACTTGTCGGTGCGTGCAGCAGCAGGGACAGTTGATCCAACCAGTCAGTCACTGTACTCTCTCAGACAATGGAGAGCATGCGCAGGAATTCAGCATGCATCGAAAAGTGCAGGACCAAGCTGCTGCCATCAGCACCATAGCAGGAAGTGGGAACAGTTTGTACCTCATTTCTTTCACTGTCTTAAGCATGGCTTTCAAAAAAAAAAAAAAAAAGGAGAGGAGGGGGAAAAACTGAAATTTTGTAACATTAAAGGCTTCTTTACTGTACAAAAAGAATGTGAAAAAAATATTTAAAAATTTTACATTTCACGAAAACGTTGCTTATGTGCATGCCAAGGGTAAAGTTGTTTTTCATGTAAGAATTTTGACAGATTTTGACTAGATCTTGTTTAGCTGATGTGTGTCCAGTGTTTACCTGTGCAAAATATTTGTTGGTATGTACCCTACAGAGGAACAAACTTTTACCTCTTGAGTTGAAAATTAAAAATGGGTAAAAATAAGAATTTACAATAAGCTATATTTAAAAAATAATTTAAAACTTTGTCAGCCAAAAAAAGGGGAAAAATACAATGTCATGTAAAGAAGAATATTTATGAGCCACTTGAACATGCCCACTTCTTGCTTGTGGTTACTGACTAATCAGTGTGGAAACAGAGCAAAATGGCATTTCAAAATCACCAGATTCAACAGACTGTTGTAGCTACTAGATCACAAAGTGATAAGCGTATGTACTTCATCAAAAATGGTCAACATTACATAGACATCTACCAATTGATAACAAGAAAAACATATATTTGCTTTCATCGAAAAACACACTTCTTGAATTGTCTTTCTTGCAAATGAAATGCATAACCGTGCTGCTGTTGGCCCAGAAATTCATGGGTCACAGACAGTGCTCTTTCTTCTCACCCATCAGGTTACAGCACTGCCAATGCCATGGCGACCGGCAAATGGTGCAAGCTTGCCATTCTTGGCAACTGGCAATGAGCGAAAGTTGTTTGTACAGATCTAGAATTCAATACTGCAATGCACTGAACAAATTTCTATGGCCCAGCTATGAAGAACACAAAGGCAGTCATACAAAATAAGACAATTTACAAGAAACTAAAAAAAAAAAAGAAAAACAGTTTGCACAGCGCAAATAAAATCTCAAAAGAAAAGGTACATTAAAAAAATTGATAAATTATGGATTGCACTACATGTATATGCAAACATCTTGAATTACAGTAATACCGAAAAAAGGGACCAAAAAAAGTTTTGCACTCTAAGTTCTTGCTAGACTAGCACAACACTGAAAAAGCATGAGTAGTGCTTGTCTTTGCCTGATTGTTCTTTTGACCAGAATGGGTTTAAATGGAAGGTGAGACTGGGAAGACAAAACTGTGACTGACAGAAGGCAGTATCTACATTGCGAATGGTTGGAGGGCCAGCATGTCTGCACTTTTAACATCCAAGAGCCAATTCAGTATTTTATCCAGCATTCACTTAAGAGCTGAACAAGCATGAACAAGCTGCAGGAAGGGCAAACATCAGCAATACGCCGTTCAAAATGTATAAGAACCATGCTTCAACAGACGCTTGTGAACAGTCGCATTACGATCAAGCAGTAACATCTATGTTCAATGTGTCAATGAGGCAATGCAGGGAGTCCCATTTTCATTTGGTCATCTTTACTCCAGACTGACCCTAAATGCTTTCAGAAAGAAAGCACTGAGCTCTTGAGAACTGGACTTGGCAGAAAGTTTTGTTCTGTTGGCAGAATGCGAGCTAAGGTAACTCTTAAGTTAATGAAATCACTGCGCTCAAGCAGAACATGGGGGTACCCAAATGTTCTTCTTGAAAACAATAGAGAAGAACAACAACTATACATTAAGAGACATTGTCTGATGAACTTTCTTCTGAGGTTTTAGTTGTTTCCAGTTTTTGTAAAAATAAAAACTGTTCAGAAAATAGTAACCTTTCTATGAAACAATTCATGCTTATGGCAAGGTTACCGGCACCAGATCTAAATTATGTCTTTATTATCTCTTAAAAATGCAATAATTTCATAACAATCTTAACTTCCATAAACATAAATGTTGAGAGGAGAAAAATAAGGAAGCAAGGTTTACTCATCTGCTGTTCACATGCTGAAGATGACACCATGATCCTTTGTCTCAAACCAAATTACATTAATTGTATCAAACCTAATTTGTTTGGTGATAGCTGTGATACTGATATCACAGTCCACCTCTTATTGTATGCATATTTAGTTTTAGTTGTTGCAGTAACAAATCAAAAATCAGATATCCTGAACAAAATGCAACAAATGTAAGTTACTGCCCAGACAATGAAAATAAGAAGTTTGGGAAAATATTTTTTTAAGAATAAAAGATAATTACTAGATTTTTAAGACACATTATCAAAGGCACTGCTCAATTGAAAAAAAAATATTTGCATATTTAACTTGCCAACATATACACTGAATGTAAAGCAACACAAATGGTGTGCTTTATTTTAGCTGTAATACTTATACAACTATGTGCTCTGAATCATACCTTGTACCTTTAGCATCATTAAATTGCATTGAACATTGTTAATACTGTGCTTAAAATGGCAAGAGAAAGAGATTTTACTTTCTTACACATGACATTAAATTGAATGAAAAACGTATGGATTAGTAAACTGTTTTTAAAACAATTCTTTCAGGGCAATAGCTCCATGCTTGTGCAAAAGGATGAGGCTGCAGCACTCGTGCGTTATCACAAGCACACATAAATTTGAACACACAAGCATTCATACACAGGTCCAAATGCATATGCACAGGCATGCAAACACACATTCATAAGCAGCCAAACAAGCAGCTTATGTGATCAGAAATCCATGCATCACATGATTTAACTTAATTGTTTGAAGGGGAGATGGGAATTAAGTCATGAGTTTGTGACACATTTTGGCATTGCTGATTGCAAATCTACAGTCAACATAAAGTGTTTCATATTCCATAAAAATAAGTTCTTCCCACAACATTCAACACTGTTCTCTTTGAAAAGAGGTATAGCAAAAGGCACGATTTTGTTCACAAAATGGAGAATCCTTGGGAAAAAATACTGAATCTAGACAATGAACACTGAAGTCACTTATATATATTTTTTCCTGCCATATATACAGACTTGAGATGTGACATTTACGAAATAAATTCCCTTGTAATATTATGATAAATACACTTCTGAATTACTGTACTTCACATCTGTTCATAGCACCCAGTGACATTCACAATAACATTCACTTAAAGACTGACAAAATAGAAACTTCAAATAAATGCATTGTTTCTCATTTCTTTTCTTTCAGCCAAGAAGAATAGATAGACTTTCATGGAACATGTGATAAATAAATCTAAATATCATAGTATGTACCCTTTTATTGTAAAATATTCATTCTGCTTCACAGGCACTTGTTTGTGGCTGTGGAAATCTGAAAAACATCTAGGGGTGGGGAAAAATCGGATTTTCGCTTTGAGGAACATAAATTAGCATGGGTGTTGAAGCTGTAAGAGAAATACCATGAAGCAACAAGAACATAAAAACAAAAATTGAATGAAAAATTTTGCGAGACCTGTTTCCTCACTGAGATTCAGTTAACAGGATAGGCAGGTGTATCCAACCTGTAGTCTTAAAATAGAACATTTACAGTAACAGCATGAAACTAGCGAAAGTGCACAAAATACAGAACACAAGGAAATCTCCGCATCTTTGATTGTCCACTACTTGTGCTTAAATAATTTATTTGTAGGAGAAAGAGAAAGCAAGAAATCTTGGATTTTTATTATTGCTGACATACTGAAGGGCTGGGGTTCATGACAGACATGGATTCTGCTACAAGTATAAAAGTTAATAACTGGATGTGTGTTACATATGTGTGTGTATGCCTATTTATGTGTGCATTCATATGCATAAGAGTGTTCATACACATTTTTTTGCTGTCCCCCACTTCCCTTAAAAAGATTCTTCTTAGCAAATCTCGTTAGTTCTGTCTTGAAGGTTCCTCTTAATGCAAAAACAGAAGAAAACTAAAGAATAGTTTTTTTAAGCTCCCAATAGATTTTGATGCCTGTCTTTGGTGTTTTAAACTCTCTTAAGCACATCCTGATTCATGCACACTTCAAGTTACATAATCATCTGTAGAGAAGAAAACACTGCCTTGGTCGAAATTTCATGCCCTTTTTACACAAGATAATTAAGCCATCCTACTGGTGCATGTATAAATTGCTTTCCATATTTAGCACCAATGCACCTAAATTTTTGTATCCGTTTTGGTCAAATGCTCTTTTCAAACCCATTCTTTCTCTTTCACTGACATACTGCACCATGAGACTCAACAAAGCAGCAGCTTCAAAGGGATTGCTTAAGAACGCCCATCTTCAACATCACAGCTGGTCTAATGAATGAAAATCAAAGTTGATTTAGGTTTATGGCAGGGTGCTTGCATCACAAATCCTTGAAGCACCATTGTTGACATTATGATAGGTCAGTTCTTGGTTAAAGTGTTTACACTGTCTGAAAAGATTCGCTGGCAATAATCAAGTATCAGAAATATGTACAGTCTTTGTAACATAATCCTTGGGGAAATAAGAAATAAACTGTTGTCAGCAGAATCTCTAGATCTGAACTAACCACATGACATGCAGAACCCCAAATATACAGGCCATGCTGGTCATACAGTCAATACCTTCCAATAATAACTATTGTTTGTAATGATATCAATACTTGTATGCCATAATTAAACTTCAAAGCAAAGGGAGAATACAACCTCAAAGCCTTGAACTTGATAGCTACACATGTGGAATAAATAGTATTCAACGCAAGCAAACTTTAGCTGATCTAAAATTTGTTTCATCCAGCCATGTTTACTGTCTTCCTGCTGTCCTCTTTACAGAGCAAACTGTCCTAGATCCTGACCAATCATCCTGTAGTCCCCTACCCACCACCCCAACACTCTACCCCCCAAAATTATCATCCTCTATTCAAGTCTTAAAAAATATCCACAACCACTGAAATTTTACAGCTAAAAAATATCACCAGAAAGGGCATAGTATCACCAACAAGTGTAACTACAAGCAGAAGGCGAGGTTAAAGTTCTTAAAACTGGTCAAAAGTCAAATATGAGAGGTCATGAACTTCCAGTGTCATGTGGTGCTGCCTACATCAGACCTGCCACAACAAGAGGTGGTTGGTGCTGTCATCGCGCCCTGCTGCCTCATTGGTTGTGTTGTTGCGGAAATCCTCGTAACCATCTCCACCGCTGATCACTAGCATTCGGGTTGCCATGGTTGCCATGGTGGCTGCCATTGATGACCTGCGATGAAGATCATGGAGGGTAATGCCCTCACTAGTGTGAGCGTCTTTGGCGATACTGGATTCTGACTTTTGGCTGGTGCCAGAATTGTGAAGCTCCACGCAGGTCAAAAATCGAACGTGCCCAGTGTGTCCATACACCAACCCTGATTGGATTAAAAAAAAAATGTTCTTCAGTTCTTTCCGATGGCTCAACATGAAAACAACAACAGAAAGAAATTAAGGCCGTAAACTGAGAAAAGTAAACATTAAACAACTGAACAGAGCAACAAGTGAACAAATAGTGAAACAAATAGTAGAACAAAGAGTCCTGTCCAGAATAAAAATAAACAGTCACCCAACAACAGTCTTCCTTGATGTTAACCCCAAGCATTACACAGCCTGGGTATTTTACATAAAATAGGTTGACAAAGTGTTACTCATGTAGTGTTCTGCTTAAGTTCTTGATAGTAACATATTTTGCATGATTTTTTTTTCAAGTAGAAATGTCACACTAAGAAGGTTAAAAAAACAAAGACCTCCATCTGGAACATTATAAAGCAAGCAGAATAACTTCACACCAGTCAGCCTTTTTTTCCTAGGGACTTTGAAGTACTTTCAGCAGTCAAACCTTCAATATGAACTAAACATTATTTTGGTCTATATTTGCCCTTTAAACACAATGAAGTTAGCAATCTTTTCTAATTTTGTTAGCAGACTTTGCAAAGATTTACTAATGAGTTATTATCAACGTATTGGTTTTAATTTTGTACAGTGTGGATTGTTAGAGCGCTACTTTAAACTTACACAACAAACAATGCACGAAAAATGTTCATCTTCTCTTGATTTTGATTCTTTTGCTGAGAGAAGACAATGAATGGGCATTATTACTATAGCGTTTGTTCTTACTGTGAACTCAAGATATTCTGATCTTTTGACAGACACTAACCTAACCAGGTTGATTTCAAACTCTAAATTTCTGCCGCACCATACTGATGTTTTTCACTGAACTCTGCAAGCACTTCTGCACATCAATGTTAGTCTAATCTCAAGATAGAGCTCAAGATTATGTGACTGTCAACTCATTAAACCAATATCTACCTGAAGCTTACATATTTTAAACTCGTTTTCGCTGAGACTTGCCACATTACATCTTAAGCGCAGTACAACTACCTCTGACTTTCAAACGTGAAATTTTCACCCCCTTTCCTTAAGCTATCTAGCTTGCTAGACTACCTCCACAATGACTTGCTATGTACGACATGCACAGTATACTTCCCAGGTGTTTTTACCACTATTTCAAATGATAAGCATAAATAAGCACGTCATTAGATTTCTCGCAACTTTACTAGGAAATTACATTTCTTAATACACAAGAGCAAAGTGAGAACGCACTGTTCATGAGTCGATACACTGAAAGCAAAGTGGCGATGACAGCAGTCATCCCACTTACTGTGCTTACTGTGCAGGGGGCTTAATCAGGGCTTCTGCTTACGCATTAAAAGTTCGGAGGACCCCTTCAATTTTCGTCAATGGGGTCCATTCAAATTTGGGCGAAGAACAGGGACCCCTTAAAAATCTGAAGGGGTCCCTGGGACCCCAAAGGATTTAGCCTTAGCAGAAGCCCTGGCTTAATAAAAAGGTAAAAAAATTTGGCATGGTTAGAAGAATTAAGCAGCTTTAAAATTAAAATAAGTATTTTTGTGTATAAATCTATGTAAACACCCCCCCCACACATACACATACATATGTGATGGCCCTGTGGAATACAAGCACCCTGACTAAGGCTAAAGATTAATTCTTACCAGTCACAGTGGGTGTGGCTAGTGAGCCATGGGTAGTGGTGGATAAGATCTTAGGGATGGGTACAGTGAGAACTACACCCGCACTAGTACCGACCCACAGCAGGTCTTTACACACAAGTAATGCTGTAATCCTTAAGCAGGCTGTCTTGTGTTGTCGAATAATCTCATCGGCCGCTGCACAGAACAAAAATGCATTCAAGTGTAAATGAAGTTTCCCTCTCACTATGTTCCAAAAGCCATTATCTAATGTGACCTACAGACATTCAATTTTGCAAACTGTCTGCAGGACTGAATCCATTTTTTTACAAAATAAATTAGTGAAAAAACATCACCTACTTGATGGCTGACAACAAACCCCAACAGGTAAAGACTTACATTAATATGAACCAATAAAATGTACAGAAGAGGAGTAGACTTTACATATTGCATCATTGTACTATTGGTACATTTTAGAACTTTATATACATATACTCACATTGCAGTTTCTGAACCACAGCTGGTTCCACGCTGACTTCCAGAAGAAACTCGTAAGTCATGGCATGTAGCAAATAGACTTTTGAACTTTGCTGGCATGCGACCCACACCCCCTGACCTGAACACACCATGCACTGCACGGCTCTGTTGGGGTCTGAGCCCACTTGGAATGAACGCTACAGGGACAAATCCAAAGATTTTACCTTTAGCTTGTTTGACTGACTTCTTCCTTTTCACATATGAGTTAGTGTAATGCAATATGAGGAAACAACAAATAAAAACAGATGAATTTTACTTTCAGAGTTGTCAGGATTTTTTCTCAATTTTGATTGCTTATCTCAAAAATAACAATTATTTTCATCTTTATTGTCTATATCTGTTTACCAAGATACAGACATCTGTCTTTGGAGTTCACAAGCAATAAAATAAACATCATACATTTGCATCCATACAATTACTACACTCACTCTTAAATCCTCTCTAAGCAATAATTATCAGAGGTGCTTACATGCGCACACACACACACACAGAGTACATTTGTTAGCTCTGTTCAAGAGTGATTTCACAGTTGGTACAAACGACTTGGCAAAAGCCTCTTCTTGGCAACCATTTGTTTCCATCTATGGCCAGAGGGGAGATAATAATGACAGCTTATAACTTCACAGTCCTGGTGTAAAGGTCACTTAGTGGTCTTTGTGGAGGCCAATGATCTTGCTGGCAATCTTGACCACCCTCATCAAGCAAGCCTTATCTTTGATGGAAAGAAGGCCAAGCCATACTGATTCAACATGAGAATGCTTTTGATCAAACTGCGATACAATGATTCTAGAACAGGGCCTTGGACACTGAAATTCCTTAAATGTCTTAGCAGATACAGGCAATGATGTGCTTTCCTGGAAAGTACGGGAGCGTTTTCCTGGAGGGATAGTTTGCTGTCCAGTACTGTGCCAAGGTATTTAAAACTGCACCTGATCTACTGCCTCAGTGCCAATAACTAAGGATGTATGAATAGGTTGATGCTTCTCCTTTCAATGACCAATTCTTTAGTTTTAGAGACACTGAGTATTAAAAACTTTCTTCAAACCACAAATAAAGTTAGTTTCTTAATTTGAAGAAAATAGCTTGCTAGTGAGTCCATGTCTTTGAGCCGAGCAACCAATGCCTTGTTATATGCAAACTTAATCCATGATCAAAGATGGAGCACTATTGGAAATTCCCTCAGCCAGAGCACTAGTGAGGGGTTGATGTTTCCTGCTAGAAGACCTCATAATAGCAAATGAATGGTATTGAACGCAGATGAAATGATCATAAAAATAAAATATGAGTGTATGTAACAGTGCTGTAGATGACGTGCTACTATTTTGTAAAAGGTCAAGCAGGCATCCTCTCATCTTCTTGCTTTAATTTTCTAGGCAACTTTTCCAAGAATCGTTTAATCATTCATCCAAAAAATTTAAAGATGAATTCACAGGAATATATGCACATATCACCTCAAGCATAAATTTTGAAAACGTTCAAATAATGATTAGAATGAAATGAATGGCAAATTACCTCAATGTTTAGTGCAAGAGGATTGAGAACATGGATAGTGTTCTGACATCCACACCACAGTTTGCCTGCCACAGCCAGCATTTTGGTGATGGGTGAGGTTGCTGAGCCAACAGTGCGAGTGTATGGATGTTCTGTGTCCCAAAGGCCTTCTGTAAGTAAAGAAACAAAAGGGGAAAAAATATTCTGCAAAACAATTATATTTTGCAAGGCTTTTAGCTCCTCATTTCAGACAATATTTTCTGGCTTTGAAGTGAATGTAGCACATGCAAAATATTACTTGCTTTATTATTTTTTGTGAACAAGATATACACTAAACAGAAGTTATGTTAAACCACAAATAACTTTTAAATTCAATTATACAGGTAGTAGTCTTGCTTGCTGGAACACAGAATAGCTTTGCGCTCTTTAGGCTGTAGGTACTAATTAAAAGACTAAAAATTGTACCTCCTCAAAAGAATCAAATGCATGAAAAAAATTACACTTTTGTCCACTAAACAAAAATACTGAATCTCTTATGAACATCATACCTGCATCTCTTTTATATACAATGAGGTCACCATTCACAAGAGAAGCAAACACTTTGTTGTCTAAGTACCTGCAGAAGAAAATATAAAATCTAATTTTAGCTTTTTTTTCTGTTTGTTCTAATGTGTTATTCTTCTAGTGGTTGTTCTGTTTTACATAACTGCATAATGTTTTGACTTTTTTGCTTTTATGAGCTGATTCTTACAGAATAAAAAAAAAAAAATCATGCTTCAAAGAAAAATAAGAATCATCTAATTTAACACAACAAAGTATTATACAGAATTCTGGAGAGTTCAAGCAGCATTTTCCTCTCTACTAGTTTCTGTGTGCAAAATATTTTCCTAGCCCTAGAACATGTTACACTTGGACAAAGTATCTTTAAGTCATATCAGAATAACTGTGTATCATAACACTTTTACCCACATTTAAATCAGAAACAGAAAATTCAGAAAATCTGTAAAGTGTACAGCTAATAAGACATCTTTCCTTTTGAGTGTGTTACTCACACTATACAGTAGACTGGTGAACTATGCTGAATCTTCAGTTTATTTTTTGTTGTTTTAATGTTGTCTGTGCACTGGAAAATGTGGATGCTGCAAGAAAGATAATCAATACACATTTATGATAACATAAGCATAGATACAATTACATCTGATGATTTTACATATAATTATGAGACTTTAAAAAACCAAAAGTTAAAAAAGTTTTTAAAAAAAGGTTAAATAATTTCAATGTCAATTCAAACTGGGGCAATCAAACAGGAACATGTTATGCATCATTTATCCATCTACATACACACACCATTTTGCTGGAACATTGTAGTGACCTCTACTTTTCCAGTGCATCCAAAATAAAAAGACAGTGAAGTGATGAAGCTGTTGTCAAATGACTTAAAGACTATTATTTTTAAAAGCTTTCTCTCTCTTTGATTATACAAGCAATGCATTACATTAAACATTAAAGATTTTAGTATTTTGCACATATCATAATTTCACCTGGACTCACCTGAATTGAGGCTAAAATTACACTATTATATCAAAAAATGAAATAACACTATACACTGTGCCAGAAGCTTGGTACAAGTTTATTTACTTACCATCCATCCTCTGTTCCTAGCCACATGGTAGATTTCAAAGGGTCTTGTTGCCAGGTACCAGATGTGGTGATAGGGTCTGGAGAACTCTGTGTCAGTTCGGACACTCTAGGGCGGTGAATATCTTCATCAGAAAGCAGGTCTGTAAGGCACATGGTAAAAAGATGAAGGTTTCATCACCAAGTCTCTCTACACAACCCCATATTTTGCAGATCAAACTGTAATTTTACATTGGATACCCCAAAATAAAGACCTATTCTCAAAGATCACCTAATCAAAATAAATCTAGAAGTCTTTACAGGGCAACTACAAATAGAGTAACTAAGGCATCTGGCCAGTACTCAAGAAATAATAAAAAAACCCAGATCAAGTAAAATAAAAGAACAAACTGAAATAATTTAGATTTGCTATGACAAGGACATTAAGTCAAGAAAATAAGCATGTAACTAATACAATCCCTAAACTGAACAAAGGTACACATCTGCACAAAGCAAACGTCTGTACAATTTAACAAACGCTAACAACTTCTGATCATAATTTAATGTTGCCCAATCAGCATGACTGATCACTCACCTCCAACATAGAGATCATTTTTCGACACAAACGACATGCCATCATCATCATCGTCGCTCGTCTCTGAGTCAGACTGGTAGCCCTCTTCCACCGCTGCATCGCCTTCAACATCTTCCTCCTCTTCCTCACACCCTGACTGGTCCCTCGTCTTCGTACTCGTTTGACTTGACCTCCTCCTCTCTTGTGACCCAGGCTTCTCCTCCTCCTCCTCCTCTTCTTGTTCCATACATTCCACCTGTATTCTCGGCCCCTGCTCCCTCTCACGCGTTCTGCCTTCTGACTGCTACGTCTATATAACAAGGGCAGGAAACCAACAATACATTGTCATACCAAAGCATATTTTGAGCTCCTAAATGAACAGATATCAAAATGGACAGGGCAAGATTTTGTGTTTAAATGGCAATGACAAGTGAAACGTAGTAACTTAACACATAAGCCAGTGACAGCTGAATTTATATACCTCAATGTCTTTTTAAACATGTTCAAATGAATCTTTAATAACCTTCCGTGTCCCTGACTCATGATTAAGACAAGTGGAGTGAAAATCTGCATGTAAATGTAGCAACAAAAGAGCGCAGCGCAAGGTGGGCTCACCGTCTAAAAGCTCCGCTAAAAGCAGGGACAGCACAAATGCAGAGAATGCGAGCATTACAGCCCGGAACAGGTGTATTGAGTGTCACAATGGGCTCTGGCTGCAGGCTCAGCAGGCACATGTGACCCACATAGCCATCACTGTTGCACACCCACACATCACGATATCCGTTTGCATTCACACCATCAATTGGAGCCGCACATGAGAACTGTAAGATTTAAGGAAAAAAATTCTTTTAGAAAATCTATACCATAACTGCGTAAGCCTACCAGTTTCTAAAAAAGAAAAAGAGCTTTCAAAGAAAAACGAACATGCCTTCTAAAATCAATGATCTAGTATTACAGCATCAAAGAAAGGTAGACTGCAAATTTTTTAACATCCATAAAACTGTACCACAATTTTCAAGAAATACTATCACTAGCAACTGAATTTAAGAACATAGAATCTAGCATAGTTCTCTAACCTGCATTCCAGCACGAGTTTTGGTAATCTGTAAAGGCTGGAGGAACTCTGGGGCTCTCTTGTCCGTCATTAATGCTGAAAGACATATCATGATAAGTGAAAGATATGGTACTCTTATTTGGAGTGATATTGTAATGATCATAACTGTGTTTTCATTAATCTGGTCTCTTTTAAAAATTTTAACTTTAGTTTTATTTCATAAAATTTATTGTTTGCTTATTATATAATAAACAACAAATGCACTTCTCTTATTCCTCCTGATCTAAAAACACCCAAAAGCCTAGAAAGCCAGACTACACACAGTGAGGGTAAAACCCCCCTACAAAATAAAATTGAAAACACCCCTAATAAAACAAAAAAATTGTGCTTTTTTTTCTCATTTGTTTTCATTTAGAAACATTACAAATAAAACATTAATGACCATATTCTGGCTTCTCTTACATGTATTTTTTGTCAAAAGATAAGAACTTACAAAGTTTATTTTTGGCATCTGTAAAGGCTGCTTCCCACGAAGCCCTCTTTTCAGCAGATTGAAATAAAATCTCTAAATGTAGAATTTTCTCTCTGGAAAACAATAAGTCAACAAATTCCCAGATCACTAAGGACTTAAAATATTCCTTTGGTGGACTTGACTCTCACAGCAGACATCAGTGCACCTACTTGCCACTTTTCATTGTTGATGCTTGTATTAATGTTAAAAAAAAAAATACAAGAGAGGATGGGGGAGAGAAGTGGCAGAAAGAGTTAACTATTCCACTTGTCTATTAAATGGATCAACAGTCATTTCGCCTCAGTTATATCACCCCACATCCTGAGTCAAATCATCCCAGATATGTCCATTTCATCCTAGGTAAGACTATTTTGTCCAAATACCAAAAAGTCAATTGTCCCAGGGCCAAAAGACACATATAATAATAATAGGCGAACAAGTTAAAATACATGTTCAATAAAATGATGACAAAATCTTGAAGTTAAAAGATTGTTTAAACAGAAAAATCATGTTTATTAGCCACTGTAAGATACATTTTCAGCATGCATAGTAAAATGGTAGCTAAACTTGGCTCTGTTTTAAAATAGGTAACTGAGTTTGCATGTCTATATTGTTCGAACAATGTATGACACTTTGGTAATATTTGACCTTAATACCTACTTGTGTCCTCGGTGATCGATTTGTACTTTGGGCCTGGGACAATTTTACTTTTAGTGTTGGGACGAAATGGTCTTACCTGGGATGAAATGGTCAAATCTGGGACGATTTGACTCAGGATATGAAGTGATATGACTGAGTCAAAATGGTGTTTGGGACAAAATGACCAACTCTCATTTAATGTTAGCATGCACAGATGTATTTGCACATATCCACAAACATCTATGTAGCAATTTATCCTCTGATCAGAATGAAATTTGACTCTGAAATTTCACTTGATCTAAACATACAAAAATAAACAACTGATTGAGGGGCAGGGAATAGGTATTAATATATTTCAAGAGAAAATTATGGTGTATGCTTATCAGTGGTAGATGGCAATGCAGATACTAGTAAGCCTGCCAACAAAGAATATGCTAAAACAAGTGCTGAATGATAAAAGCCAGAAGCTTACTGTGTTGTGGCAAGAAGTTCGAGCTTGTTGGAATCAGATGAGTAACTGCGGAGAGTTGCTTCCGCTAACTGTCGGGAGAGTGAACAGACCAGTTCCTTCGCCACTTCTTCCAGATGCTTATAGCAAACAAAATCCAAAGTTAAAAATATTAAAGACAAATTGACAGCTCATCTTCCTATGCACAGTCACAAATATATGCATGTCAAATCACAAGTTGATAGTGTCTCTGAAGCATACCCAGAATAAAGAACGTGGTTCTAGATCTAGGGACTCTAAACCTATCACTTCCGCCTATGTGCCTAATGTAAAATTCCTGTCGGAGTGGGTGTGAATTGGTTTAAATTTCACTGTTTGCTGATGAGAAGTTTGTCATACATTGTCTCTATATCGTTCTGTTCCCCACCAACCGCTCCTCGTGCTTTTTAAATGTTCTTGCTCCATTTGTGCCTGTCCCGCATTGCAATATTCCCACTGTAACACACTACACCTAAAGTCATAGTGCTGCATCTAACACATGTAAAATATTTCCAAAAGTGCTAAATCTACATTAAAGGCTAAGGTTTTCTTAGGCAGCACAGGCAGCTTAATAACGTTATCTACATGAGCTTTTCAAGTAAGCACATTATTGATAGCTTTACCTAAATATTTGTAATCGTCTACTCTTCTTATTACTTTTCCTTTAATAAGTATTTAATTAAAAACAACCCCGTCTTTTCTAAAATCAACAATTGTTTCTTTTGTCTTTATTACATCAAATTCTAATCATCACCACACCATGAAACAAAGTGATTGATTCATTTTTTTGTAGTAGGAGTTGTCATCATTGGAAACTAGTCTTGTCTGGCGCCATCTGCATATGTAAGTATAAAGCATTCTTCATTCTGTCTCTACTCAGTTACATACAAGCAAACTAAAAAGGAGAGAATATGGTCCCTTGGGGAGTGCCAGTATTTATCTACAGAGAATCAGAAATCACATCAAGTCCAAGACATGAAAAGTAGAATCCACAAAGTTCTGGCATCAATTTTCATCTGCATTATCTTCTGAACAAGCAATTGGTATTGCATTGTATTAAAACGCACTGGCTAAGTTTTAAAAAAAAGCAAATACAGGTGTTCAGGTACTCAAAATATCCATAAATTATATTTGTCCATAAACCACAAACTTACCTGCTGTGGGGTATTAAAGCGTGAACAAAGTTCCAAGATCTGATTGGCTATATTTAAATCCTCTTCCACCTGGTCTTTGTCTATAGTAGGTTTTCTGCTTAATGTTCCTTGGGCTGTCAATCAAACGAGATGATAAGCAGCCCATTTTAAAAATGATTGTTCTTGAAAGTCTTTCTAATATAACAGATTCAAAGAGCATATGTAAGATTCCATAGACTAGTCTTTCTTTAATTATAATAGCTGATCATAAGATCATCACTTTTAATTATAAAAAAGTGTTGCAGAAACTATTTAAAATGCAACCAGTTCAAAGATACGTTTAAATTTATTGTAATTAGCAGTTTTTCTTTGGATTATAAAATCATCATTTTCAATTGTTTTAAGACAGTCTGCATATACATTTTGTCAGTTTCATGTAAGACCCATACTGAAGCAAATGAAACCAAAACAAGGGAGGGGGCATGGTTGGGGAAAAGATGCATCACTCACTTTTTACAATCTCTAAGCAGTCAAGACCAAATCTGTGCCACACTTTGTGCTTAATATTCTCGGCAAAGTCTTGGCCGCCTGGTGTTTTTCTGTGGACAAAACAAAAAATTATGCACAATCTTTTCCTCTCTATGTATGTTCACTGTATAACAAACAATATGCAAGTACTTACATGAATGCACACTATGTACATGCACATAAACACAAATATGACAAGTATCTTCATTTATATTTTAAACTCACATTTATATCATCACTATTCCCTTCTTTTTTATTCACCAATGTAACTTAAATTATATTTTTAAGAAATTCACAAAATAATACACAGTTAAAAGAATACTAAGAAACAATAAAAGAACTTGAAAGTGCATAAAAGTATTATTTATAATATGGTAATGGACTAAGAATGTGAAGCATAACTATTTTTAAAAAAGTAATAATACTGACACATTTATGAAGGAAATAAAACAAAGCAGACAGACGCAAAGAACTAAATCCTAAAACTCAATTTTGAAAAAAAAAAAAAAAAGAATTTAAAATACTGACAAGATAATGGAGACTTTCCGTGTCACAGGGCCACTCTTCCGTTTAATGCTGCTTAATATGATAAGATCGGAGAAGAGCCATAAGCAAAACTGGTCCTTTTTGTTCTGTGTTGAATGAAATACATGCTTCAGAGTAAACACAAGAAAATAGTGCAAAGAAACAATACTTTTGAAGCTTTAGTTGGAAATAAAGCTTACTTAAAAGAAAGAAAAAAAAAATAGAAAAACAACACATGTTTAAAGAAACCAAATAAAGAAATGTACTGACTTAAGATTTTGTTTTTACTCACACAGAAATTATATGGCTGAATTTTTTTAATTGTCTGAAATTTTGCAACCAAAATATCCCTTTCATCTATTACATATTAACACATGACATGAGCTCACTGATCACAGAAGCATATCAGCATCTACTGTGTAGTAAAAACCCAGTAATTGAAAATTTGCACAAAGGTTACTTAATATGAATAAGAATATTACTGCTTTCACAAGCTTACTTTTTCATGGAATACTGCAAGTGAAATAAATCCCATTTATAAAAATGTCATTAAAAATCCCTCGCTACTCCTTAAACTGTACGTACCAACATCTGTATCATGTCATGGCGGATGTATGACCTCTCAGCTGCTACCAGCTGCAAAATGCACAAAATAATCTATTATCAAAGAGTATAGTTTCCTGACATCTTTTATGTTGTTGAATTTAAGGCTTAAATATTAAGTAATATTTCACCACTTCATACGAACATATCAAAACTTTCTCTGTGCATTCTGTACTATGGATTTAAAACATTTTTTTTCCTTATCTGGTCCCACCTACCTCTTCAATTAAAAGTAGTTCCAGTTTTCTCAAAGTTTCTTGCATATCTTCTTCATGCTGTGAATCAGTGGCAGTGCCAATCTTAACAGCCAGTTCATGCATAGTTCGACAGGCTTGCTGCAGCAACACATGGTCTGGATGGTCGACTGGTGTGTTATCCAGCAATCTCTGTAACCATTTCATGTATATGGTGCATGTGTTGTTGAGACTCAGCAGCTGACATAACAGGATATGGGCTTTACAAGTTGACTCAGTACAATTGCTCCAAAAAGAGACAAAGTCATGCCTGAGTGCTAAAGTCACTTCATAATGGCTCCCTGGGGAAGACGTGCTTTTTTGCAAATTATCCTCTATACACAGCCTGTGAAAAGTAACTGTAATCTTGCTTAACTGTTTTCTTTAGTTAACTTTCTTTAACCATATTAAAAGAGGTATTGCCTGCAATATTTAATTATTTTCCAAGACTACCCACTTTCTTTGAAAAAATGGCAAATATGATGCAGCGATATTTCTGAGCCCTTGAAGCATATGGAGATCTGTTAATGATAATAATAATAAAAAATGCAAAATTTATAAAGCCCATACTCACACTCCTAAGGAGTATGCTCTTAGCACTTAAGAACAGGAACGAAACAATGGAATGCATACGAGGACAGAAAAACAAACAGATAACATATGAACTATAAAAGAATAAACAACAGTACTAATGAAGAATAAAATCAAATACAGAAAAACACAAAGAGCAACCAAATAACAAGAACAATAGCTGAGAGTAACATGATAATGCACAAGGAAGGGTGTAAAAAAAGGACGAGGATTAGGTTGTTAGGAGTAATGTTTATGGAAGAGGTGCGCTTTCAGTGCACGTTTGAAGGATTAAGAAGTGGGTAAGTTACTTCCTTGTTTATTTTTATTTATTGTGGATAGTTTAAACAGTGTCTATTAATACCTAAACAGAAGTTTTTTAGAATGGTAATACTGTGTGCAGCCCTCCTTCACCAAAACAATTCTTTTTACCCCTTCCTCTTGGCTTCTTTTGTGTGAATAAAAAGTAAAGCTAGGGTTTGGTAACAATAGAGCTTTTTTATTTATAAAGAAAGGCATATTTGCATACAGCATGTATCACGTGTAGTTACTTGAGTAAGCAGTTCACCGAAATTCCTACGTTCACTAGGGATTGACTTCAAGGGCAGCGACTTTGCTTCATTAATAAGGGATTAGAGGAGAGAACAACCATTTTCCCTTGTTATGAAATCTGAAAGTCTACACCTTCTGGAAGGTTTGTGTAAACCTTTATCTTCCTTCCCACCAAATACAGAGATGGGTGCTTTATTTATCATTAATGATTACCCCCACCAAGAATAAGATCACAACCTTTAAAAAGTCTGGCATCTTCATACACACCTGAATAAGAAGTTCATAGCGAGGAATGCGCTGTATCGGCCGCACAATGAGGTCTTTCATTGACAGTTTGCTCCCGCTGTCTTTTTGACATTGCTGTCATAGTAACAGAAGATAAAAGCAAACATGCAGGAATGTTGTTTGCTGTAAAACTTCTTGCTAAGATACAAGTTAAACATATCCTGCCAGAAGAAAGAAGACAAAGAGCATGCTGTATAAGGTTTGGAAAAAAGAAATGCCAGAGGATGCTTTAATTCTTTACGGCCCAAAATTTTTTGTTCATCAGCCAAGTAAGCATGATTTTTCATCTACATTAACCTGATGGAACTAGAATTAATACATTTGCATATAATCATTACTTTCTCATTCAATTTCCAAATTATGCTTTCTCTTTTTAGCGTTTAAGAACACATTTCATTTCTTGCAGAACAGTTACATCAAATGCTTGAAAATAAACAAATAAACAGTCCTTTTAAAGACTACATGTGTTGATTACAGACTAACAATTAAGAAGCATAGAGGCCCAACTACATTCAGTTGTCTAAATTTTAACAAAATACAGCTAAAATCACAAGAAGCAACAGAATGAATTTACCTCAATAAATTTTTGCATGGATGATTTTGTTGTCAATGCATTTTCGATCACCTTGCCAGATTTGTTGTAGTTCTCAACAAAGAAAAGATAACTCTCTAGAACTGTACGTTTTGAAAACTGGAAAAAGAATTGAAAATATAAAACATTTTTCAGTCAAGTAGTAAGTTCCACAAGAAGCTTTAAATTAATACCAATTGGTATTACCCTAAAATGCAAACTAAAAGACAGGAAGAAAGGTGACAGAAAGACAGGAAAAAAAAGGGAGAGAAATACTGGAAGAGAAAGAGGATTAGAATATCCTACTCACAATGCACAAGATATGGTTGCCAACTGTAGATGTTTTGGAATCCCATTCCTTCCAGGTCTTGTCTAGCAAATCCAGATATACTGAATGATGCATCAATATCTCCGGAATCATGTAAAATATTTTATTTACAACTGCATCATCAACATTACTTAAGTTCTTTAGAGGGGTCATATATTTCTGAAAGAAAAAGACAAAGAAATTATTAGAAATCGTCAAAATCCCTCTTTTGGGAGAAAAGTAATGATTCTTTAAGCTGGTTAAAATGGCAAATCATATCTGCTTATAAAGGTATGTATCTGAAGGCATCTGAAAATATTATGTTGGTGTTTAACAGGTTTTAAAAAATGTCCAATTTAGCAGCACCACTTTGGTTACACAGACCAGTGAGCTAGACAATGCTACTGTCAACATTTCTTTTGCACACAAGAGGACAAAGAAATAATTAGAAACTGTTAAAACCCTTACACAATGTTTCAATTTAGAATTCTGCCAGTCAACAGGCTGAATACCTTTCTAACTCATGCTTTGTACAAAACCAATTGTAAGTAGTGCTATTGTGACATTCAAAAGTTTTTTTTAAATGAGGCCCACTACTGGACTTTAAAAGTTAAAAAAAAAAAAAAAAATCATGGACAGCCAAAAGTATATGGGGAAGTGGATAATCATTCAGCTCCTGAAAGTATGTTTTGCAAACATGTAAACAGATCTCTGTATGTTAGTAATTCTTGCACGGCAGATACCAGAGAACAGAAAGAAAAGACATGGAAGCATACTACACAGTCTACAAGATACCCTGTTTATGTACACGAAGAAGAAAATGTGGTGTAAAAAAAAGGATGTCACTTAATCTTAACAGTAAAGCATTAAAAATAAAAACGAACCTCTTTTAGAACACGTAGGGCTTCCACGTACTCCCTTTCATTCCTGTATAACTCTTCAACTATGTGATATCGTTTGTCCTGCAACCAGCATCAACAATTCTGTTAGCTTCAATAAACCATAAAACACATAACGCTATGTGTAACTAATAACAAGGACAAAAACAAATCCAGGCATTATGTCCATAAAAAAACAACTGCCAAAAGCAAAGACTACCTCTGGTTAAATGAATAAAATTGAACCATCATCTTCAGTATGCTAGTTATTTGTGCCAATGATTATTATAGATCAGTCTCAAAGTGTGGTCCGTGGACAGCATTATTTCACCCTAGTTTTAATTTTATCAATGCCCAAATTGCTCGTTCGTATAAAACACTCGCTTACTATTAAGTCTTTATCACAGCGCGAGCATTGCGTCATTTAACCGCGTCACCTGTTATCCTTAGTAACGCAGCGCACTTCCTTATTTTTAATTTTTATGTGTACTTTGCAAAGTATGTAATTTTATTTAAACTTATTACTATTCTACTGTCACAAAAGTATATTTAGTTTTGAATTGTAATGCAAGAATTGCGGCAATTTAAATTTGAAATTCAGGGTACAGAGTGATTTTAGGCCTTGGTGGTCTGCCATATTTTTTACTTTAATAAAGTGGTCTGCGGTCTGAAATACTTTGAGAACCACTGTTACAGATCAACTATAAGAGTACTCTACAGTGTTGTACACTTTTGTTTATGCACAGCACACCTTTCAACATTAAAGTGTGTTTGCATATATGTGGCACTTGTACCATGTTTGCATGCACATGTGCATTCCATTTCTTTGCCAAACATTAAGTCTTCTTCACATAAACACAAAGTGTCCTACAGCCCACTAAGCTGTGGGGCAGTAAACTAGAAAGGGCTCACCTTGTCTAAGGAACAACATGGTGAAACCTTTCATTTAAGCCTAACTGCCTTGGTAAATCTAATAACTGTTCCTAGGAGTTATGCTCAAGGAAGAAGTTTGCTTTTAGTGTACATTTGAAGGATTCAATGGGGTAGGTTGCAGATGTGGAAGATAACCCACCAGATGCATAAACATGGGTCCATAATTATGAAGCAAGTTTGCCTTTTTCCAGGGCAACATGAGAAACTCAAGAAAAATCATGGTTTCCAAAGTTATAAAATGACATCCAGACACTGTGGGCACTACTTCGTGTTTCTTTTTCCAGGCCACATTTGCCATCACTTTATAAATACAGATCCAGAGGAAAAACAACTGCATGGTCTGGACACCGCTTTATAGTTTTGGAAACAAGATACACACCGCTTTATAGTTTTCAAAACAGGATACTTGTCCTAAGTTCCCCATGTTGCCCAGGACAAAGGTTTACCCTTGTTTCATAACTACACCCCTGGGCCCAGGTGAGTCTCAAGCGGCTATGGCCTCACTCCCCAAAGCCCACAGCTCTAACTGCCCAGAATTATCTATACTAGGTTCTTAGAATTAAACATTAAAAGCTGATGCCACTATGACTGTTGGTCTGCTGACATGTCTCTTGATAAGCAACTTTCTCACATCTGTAGTTCTGCATACTATGAGCTCCCAAAGATCAGCTTCATTTGAAATAGTCTGTCCATCTCAACCACCAAAATTCTCATCTGTTCATTTGTTCTGTCTAGACTAGACTACTACAACTCTCTTCTTGCTGGCTGTCCACAGTACCTTATTGATAAGCTTCAGAACTCAGCTGCTCCTCTCATTTTCCAGACTCGCAAATGTGAACATGTCACTCCACTTCTTCACTCTCTTCATTGACTACCAGTTAAACCTAGAATAGACTACAAGCTCTCAACTCTATGCTATGGATTCTATGAAGGCTCCTCCCCCTACTACTTTACTGAAATCTTGTCTTGTCTGTCCACACTTCTGCCTGAAACCTTTGCTCCTCATCAGACTCTTGCATTCTATCACTCCCTCCCACAAAGACAGTCACATGTAGACAACAGATGCTCTCCCTCTGTGCTGCTTAGCAGTGGAACTCTCTTCCACATCACATTTGCAGCGCTGAATCCAAGGCAACATCCAACTCTCTTTAAAAACATATCTTTTCACAAAGTACTATCCCTGAATCACTGTTCTTAACTCGCTGGCAATACTGTCTGTCATGCTAACCATCATGTAAAGACTCCATCTTACACTGTGTATAGTACCTACATCCCTTCATACCTTCATCCACTGCTTTACTTTTTACTCTTGTACCTCATCTTTATGTTGTTTAGTGTGCCTATACATACCTCACTGTCCTCTGTTATCTTTCATTTATCATTATTGGTCTGTGCAGAGAGTGCAATCTATCCTGGTCATGATGCTGTGCGTTATAAGTTCACATTACTATTAAAGATTTAAAGATGATATTATTTCTAGACACTTAATATTTGAAGCTAATATCATGATTGCTTTCCATTAAATATTCAAAGCTAATGACATGTTTGTGCAACAACAAACTTAAGGCTTAAGTAGTAAAAAAAACCCAAACAAACCCAGATTTATACTACAAGCTGCAGAGTGCAAGTCTGAACTTTTTCTAAGGTTTTTAATGTTCAAATTTAAGTGGTTCATGGCATCATCTTCATCACAGTATTATTCTGCATATCAAAACCAATGATCAGTATTTGTCACTTTTGCTTTCGATAACATCTGACTGGGAAACATGTTGGCAACATATTACTAATGTTTTTTTGCATGCAAACCAATAGAAATGTCACTGTCCTATAGATTTCACAGGATTTCCCAGTCCAATCTGCATTCCCTTCATAAGCAGAAAAAGCAGAGAGTTAATGCCACTGTTGACTTAAGCAACACTATCTCGCTCATCGTCTAAGCGGAGGAAAGCAGTTAGAATGCTGGTGTCCAAACATGGTCACACATCAGTTCAATACCTGTGTGGTGCAGCTGCTGGGAATCAGTACCTGACTCTCCAGAGGGTTAGTGAAGGTAAGGTAGTGATGAAGAGGTGATACATACGGTCTTCGCAAAAAGCTGGCACCAAGAAAAATCTCTAATCTTTACTCCTAAACAACTGGAAGGTTAGGGGACAATTTTTACTTTTTGTAAAAACTATTGCAGAAGGTCTTGTCCATATCAAAATTTCCTTTATCTCCATTACTCAGATTTTTTCCAACTGAATTTGAAAATTAACTCTTCAATATAAAGTGAACTGTCATGCACAGATCTTAGGACAGCTCATTTAACATGAATCATTACATATGATGCTGTCAAGCTACAGCACCCATCTTTAGCTAGTTAGAGATGGGGGAAAAAATCCCAGCCAATTTATGCAAATATATGCAAAATATTTAAATATTTCTCCTCTAACTGCATTTTTGTGTGGGCACATAAACTAGTGCTTTAAATAGATTTTGCTAAATCCTTTAAAGCTAACATTTCTGATGATCACTGAACTGCCACTTAACTCTTAAAAAAATTATCAGTAAAATAAATAATTTCACACTTGTTGGGAAAACATTCTGGATAAATTTTCACTCAAACGACTGTGTCTAAGCATCAGCAGAGCAGAAAAAAATCAAATCCTGAACAATGGAAGGCTTTCTTTGAAAAACTACTCAGTGCGGCTTGATGTGAGTGCATTTCCATTTGCAGTGAAATGTGGGACATTCACACATGCAACAAAATTTAAATGCTGCAGAAAGAGTATTGGACAGCAATATTCAGAACTATTACTGTAATGGTAATACAATCCATACAGATTCACAAAGCAGTTTAATATCTGCCCATTTAATTATAAATTATGCAAAATAATGATAAATTATCACTTATTTATTTCACCTGTAGATCTGAACTTTAATAAATCACAATCTTGGTCACTGAAGATGTACTCCAGCTGAGCAATCTACAGCTGTCTGTACAAGTCCTCATTGCTATGGAATATCGAATGATCTATTATGCATTCACCAAATATGAAATATGACTTCATGACTTCAACTATATCAAATCACAATCTTGGCCTATAAAGAATATTTCATCCAGCAGCCTAATGACCCAAGTCTTCCACTTATTTATTATTATTTAGGCCCTTCGCCCCTCCTGGGGCATAGGCCATCGACTACAGTCTTAACTGTTTTCGATGTTTTGGTAGCAAGGATTTTTTTTACGGGGTGGGGGTGCTGGCCCCACGCCCAACCCTCCTCCTTTTTCAGCCGGGCTTGGGACCGTCCTTGGCGGAGGGCGGCCAGCCCTGTAAACAGATGCCACATGCAGAGAAAGAACAGCATGCCCGAGACGAGAAATGAACTCAGGGCAGCCAACCTTCACTGTATTGGTGACAGGCGCTAACAGCGCTAACCGTGCGCCACCGGGCCGCTTAAGTCTTCCACTAACTCCAACAAAAGAGCCACAGGATTTTCATCTTTCCTTTGTGTTTGTATGTTTGTCAAATGCAGTGAGCCTAACTTTGGCTGTGGTGCCATGCTATACAAGATCCCCGATTATAATCACTATATTTTGTGCTAATGGTGAAAATATGTAGTTGGCAGATTTTGCTATCCTACAATATTTTAGCTAGATTATGCTGAAAAATATTAACATTTTCATGAACTACATGCTCAAGTCTTGACCATCTCACATCCCTGCTGGCCGATTTATAAAGTGTTCCATAGCTATCAGATAAAAAGTACCTAAAACCATTTAGCTCTAGTCATATTACACAATCCATGATACAAAGGCAATTACAGGTTATAAACTAATAATAATCTGGAGGCACTTGTTATGCCTCAATAATAATCAGAACATACTTCAGTTTGCCATTTTCTTCTAAAATATGCCATAGCTGATGGTCACATTCAAGTTTTTTATTGTTTTGCTTTTCATATATCTATATCAGGGCTTCTGCTAAGGCTAAATTCTTTCAGATTTTTAAGGGGTCCCTGTTCTTTGCCCAAATCTGAAGGGGACCCCATTGACGAAAATTGAAGGGGTCCTCCAAACTTTTAATGCGTACTGTACGCAATTTTTTGCGTAAGCAGAAGCCCTGTGTATATATATAAAGCAGAAAACGATGAATGGTCTGAATATGCACAGCCAAATTTATTTTTTAAAATTCTTCTCCAACTTATTTTTAGGCCTTTGAGTAGACAACATCCTATGATCTGATTCTGAAGGAAACCAGTCTTATGTAATAAACTAATACAATCATGGACCTAGTACGCCACTATCTATACCCATAATTCCTTGATATTCTATATTTTGTTGAGTAAATTTCCCACCATTATTTTCCCTGTATGATCTTAACAGTGAAAGAGTATGCCTGCCCTCCTGTGAGGATAAGGAAGGTAGGGTATATTTTTGCACAGCTTTGATGGGTTTAGTGATAAATCCATTCATAAAATACCTTGACAAAAAAATAAGGAGGCTCTCTGTTCATCATACAAAAAAAGAGGTTGCTATGACACACACCAGTTAAAAATCTATCAGCTCCCACACTCTTATGAAACATCTTGTGCAAGCAGTCAAACCCACTAGCAAATCTTCTGCTCATTCTGTACGACAACTTGGGAAGACAACTAAGGAGGCTGTTAAAAAGTAGCAAGCAGGAATAGCTCTAATGCTTTAAGGAAGCCTGTAAGTCCAGAACTGGCACAGGGAGATAAAAATAGCTGCCAGAACCCATCCTTTGGCAGCCTCAGAGACAGGAAGTGGCAGGCAGGCTGGGCAGGTGGGCTGTTACCTTTTTACCTTTGATTTCTGCCTTGGTGCTGCTGTGACTATTACAGCACGCTCTCTCTGTTTGTCTGTGCATGTTTCTGAGACCAGTAGGCGTGCACATGCATGTCCACGCCTTTACCTAGATAAGCACTTATTGAGGAATGCAATTATACAATACACAATGCTAGTGTTTGCAAATGTGTGAGCATATGTACAAAGAGTAATTACTTAGTTTCTTTTTCAGCTTTCATAAAATGATGTTCTGCTCCTTAATCCAATCAACGGCTTAAGCTGAGCAGTGTAATGGCCAGATCACTACATGTGGCTCACTGTTCTATCCATAGAATGCTAAAATCTTTTCAAGAGTAAATAGGCAGTCCTTAAGAATAGTCAGTGTTTGGATTTTACTTTCATGCTCACCACTCATCTGAGTGGTATGTATTAAACATGTATATGTGGTTTATTCTACAGTGACCAATTGACTTACACCTGAAGAAAAACAGGTCTCTTTCTAGAAACTGTTTTACCAGCATGCATACTATATAAAATGAAAAAGAAGTGACAAGAAAGGTTAATAGAAATTAAGAAAAGTAATGATTTCTGGTTACTTCCCTTTGTGTGTATAGAGAGAGAATATGTGTGCACAAGCATGCATGCATTCCATGTCACATTAGACCTACTAATCTGATGAAAGCTTTTCCTTACTGTGTCAGAACATTCAACTGGTTACCCTGATTGTAGAAGGCCGTTTGATGGTAGCCTTATCACTGTTAAGCATATCCTATTCTTTTACAATTTAATTTCAATTTAATGACATTTTCAAGACTAGGGGTTTAAATTCTTATTAATCAGGAGACGTTGGACTTCCTTTTTTTAGTAGGAAGCTTTGTCAAGACTTTTGTTTAACCCTCTGAGCACTGCATAAAAAAGTCAGTATTACAAAGACTGGCTAATAACTAAAGACTGTGAAGTTTGTTTTTTTATTATTGCTGCTCTCAGTTAAACATTAGACCAAGAAACCTATATATTTTGAAAAGGTAAAAGTTTAAACTGTGGAATAAAAGTAATGAAAATCCCTTCCTCGTGCTTCCCCGGCAAAGCCACGATCATGGCCCATCACGCCCAAAGGGTTAAATATCCTCACATGTACTACAGGCCATCACAAGTGAAATTCCAAGAAAATATGTTTATATATTAGCACAGAAAGCAAGAGAAAACAGAATGTCATTGTGCCCCAGGTGGTACCAAACTGTTTATCCTAATGTTGCTCAAGTTTAGGAGACTAAAAAGATTGGGAAGAAAAAATATTCAACCACTTCAGCTAAACAACCTTACTTTCCTTGATTTTATTCTGTTTGAGAAGTTTATAAGAAAACTATATAATAAAGTAGTTATTTCTTTGTCTACAAATACAAAGGAAATTTCCATCTGTTGTAATCAAAATTAAGAATGACCAATGATCATTATCACTGTACACATGTGCATATATATCAATGTACTGTATATGTGTGTACAATAAAGCACAAGTGTTTGACTTTTAACATTAATTTGGAAAAAAAAAACACAGAAATTTCTATCTCCAAGGTTACCAATCATTTATGTTTCTAAGATGTGTAAAAACTGTAACAAGTATAAGCTTTCCATATGATGTTAAAAGATATGTGATAAAAGGGGCATTATCAAAATGTGTTTATGATCACACACCTCCACCCCCATAAGCATAAACTACCTTCCCCCACACCTCTCCTTTGAAGCAGGCAAGATACTTTTAAAACAAGGGGTAGTGTCAGAGTAGCTTGAGAAACAGACTATTTTAGTTCTATTGCTTCCAGATGTGCAAAGAAAAACACTCTGCCATCCAACAGCGATCTACTGTCATTGCATAAATGCCCACTAGATTTTGCTGTTTCCTAAATGTGTTAAAGTTTACTAATTCGGGAAAAAACATTTCTCCATTAACAGCACACTCTTGCTGTTCTACTACATGCTTTACTTGGTCCACCGAAATTTCTGAACACCTGGGGATGAGGTGTGGCATGAACTTGTCAATTTCTTTACCATCTTCCTGTTACAGCTACATTTAAAAAAAATGCATGCTCTCTCAAGGGAGATAATGGAAGGCTTGCACCAGCTGACAGGATATTCTGTATTTCTTATGCATGGGCTGTGACAGCTTGATGAACTGAACTTCCCACTGAATTTATTCATTTCTGGAAGTGTCACCAGATGGAATAGTTATTAACCCTCATTATGTCAGCAGGACTGGCAATAATCATATTTTCAGGACTGACAACAATTGTATTTTAAGGACCACTACTGGCATTTCTCACCACTGCCACTTCTTCAAGTCATATTAAGGAGTACTCAACAGTGGCATAGGAAGATGCTCTGCTTTGGGAGGGGAAGAGGGAGGGTGGAAGGGCAAACTCTATGCTGACAGCGAACGACATTCACATTTTTGCCTCCTCAGTATTTTTATGAGTTCCTACGCCAATGCTCAAGCTAAAAGTACTTTTTCAGACATAGCAGTTAAAAACCACATTAAAACATAAAACCAGTACAATAACATTTTTATTTTTTTATGCAGGCATTTAAGATTTTTTCAAAGTAAAAAGAAGAATAAGCTTAAAAAATTGAGTTCGGAGAATCAAATCTTAATTTAGCCTTAGTTCTTTCTTACTTTCTCTTTCTCTCTTACTAACTGCTCATGCATGTGCACATGCACCAACAAAAATACATGTGTGTATTTCTGTGTGCATTAACTCCTATTCACCCTCCAATATGACAGACAAATAATGAAAACAAAATGATACAATTCTTAACATTTAAAAACCAATAAAAACCAAAACTGACCTTGATAAAACCTGGTTCACGTTCAGGAGATTCTGTGCTAGACAGTCGATCCTTCCAAACAACAGGCATGCTGGTTGCTGTATTAGAATCTGCAAGTGGGGTGAAGTCTGGCACCAGATGACTGGACGAACGGGAGGTAGTCATGGCTTCATCGGTTGTTATGCTAAACTTCCGTGAACTATCTCTGTCGCCACGGCCAGCACTTTGATGTTTTCGATTCTGCAGCACACTTGCAGAACTTGCTGATCTTGAGATTGGCTTTCGATGACCAATAGAGCTGGAAGGAACACTTAGGAGGTGTGGATGAGCATGTGAGGAAGAGCGTTCAAGGGTGTTTGTTGGAGAATGGTTTTTAGGAGTAGGAGGAGCAGAACTGCATGGCAGCTCCCCTGAGGCAGTTGATGGGGTCAGCAGATCACTACTCTCTGTTCCTGTCCCACTCTCTATCTCTAAATGGTCCTCTTCATCTGATGTATGCTCTCCACCGCTCTCCATGGGCAGATCAAGAGGTGGTGGAGAAAGGGCATTGTCTGATTGAGGCATATGGAACTCCTCAACAATGGAGTCATCATTGTCTTTGCCTAACAAAGGCGCACTCCGTGACTGACTAGACTCGATGCCTGGAGCAAAATCAAGACTCTCTCTTGAACGATCTCCGTTTGGATCAGAACGTGATTTCTGCTTTCCTGCTTTGCCGTTCTTGCGATCCTTTTCATCAGGTAAGGCCAACACCGGACCTGCCACAACACTTTCAACCACATCCTGATAGGTTAACATCTCGGGTTCTTCTGATGTAATCTGTGAATCAGCCAGGGATGATTGTGACTGCTGCTTTACCTCATCGTCACTGTCTGCTGATGAAGTTTTGAGGGTTGCAAAACCGTTTGTATCCACTGAACCCTCTTCATAATGACCGCCTTTCTTGTGAGGTGGGTGGGTAGTGAAACGCTGCGTAGACTGCTGACCAGAAAGCAAACACCACTTTGGTTATGCAGACCAGTGAACTAGATAATGCTCATTCTATGTCAACATTGCTTCTACACACAGACTAGTGACCTAGAGACTGCTCGATCTACATCAAATATACCTTCAAGTTCGTGATATATGAAGAAACCATCAATGCATAAGTGATAATGCTAGAAATTTAAACAACAAAAACTACCGATGTATGAGAAAAAGATGAACACAAATCAATGCTTATCATAAAACAAAGAGAATGCATCACTGAGTATGGAAAAACTCAAGGTACTTTATTTTTTCCTTTTTTAAATATAATCCATTGTTGAAAAGGAATGGAAATAAAACTTCACAGTTAATTATAACAAAAAGAATGAAAAAAATTCTGACCTGTCCCTTCTGGCTGCTGTTAGGACCAGCCTCACTGCGACGCTGGTAGCGACCTCTGGCACCAGTATCTTCAGTACATGCAGCTGGCTCGTCCATAGGAGTCTTACCATACATGGCCTGTACATGACCAAGTGTTGCTAGAGTTGTGATGCCTGTTCTTCGCCTTGGGCCAGGAGCTGTGGCTACAAGCCTCAGAAACTTTTTGTTGCGGCCGATGGTAGGGTGATATGTATGGGTGCTAACTATAGGTCGCGGGGCATCTGAAATCTCACTGACACCTTCATCTTCCATGACTCGTTCTCTAGCAATTTTGGGACGGACAGATGGCTCTCCATCTTCATCAGGTGTCTTGAGTGCTTCATCACTCTCAGGGGTCTTCTCTCTATGACCCATCCCCCCATCACTTTCTGGGGTTCTTTCTCGGCTGTTGGAGTAACGATGTGGAGCATTGATGCTGTCTGTGCTGCACTGAGAAGTCAGTGATACACCTAAGTGTTGCTTTGCCTTGTCATTTCGGGAAGATTCTTCAGATTCTCCCACCTCTTCTTCTTCTTCCACTACACGCTCCACTGAACATCGATCTGGACTGGGGCCATGACTAATGCGTAGAAATTCACTTGGAACTGACCCTTCACGCCTGAATTCTCCGAGTTCCCCTGGCTCTGTTTGGCCACGAGAAACTGTATGCTCTCCTAAAAGCTTGCCACTCTTGTTCTTAAGTCGATCTGTCAACATCTTCAAACTGCGAGATCTATCTCGGGAGAACCGAGGGTCCTCTACCGTTGGTGAACCAATACGTGGAGACTGATTTGGAGATGTAGTGGTTGACTGAGACTTGTAGGGCAGTGTAGCATATCCTCCTGGAAGCTGTGCTCCCTGCTGCTGATGGCTGGAGACACTACGTGGACGGATGAAGGTCTTGAAGTCGATTTTCTTTAGGTTCTTGATGTCCTCCAAAATGGCTTTAATTTCCTCACGCCCTGGGTCAGTCTTGGAGCGTGAGGGTGATCTGTTTCCAGCACAGGCTGGCAACTTCGGCCTTGCTACCTTGGGTGAGAAGGAGCTTGACTTAGGGATTGAGAAAGTAGTCAATGCATTTTCATCACCCCCACCTGACTCTGTTGTCTCTTCTTTAGTTTCCATCTCAATCTGCTGTTCAGCAATGCTGATTAGCAGTTTACTATATGAAATATACTAAAGCACTGATTCTGTATGCCATTTAAGTCCATTTTGGGGAAGAATTAAAGCATATATACTTGTCATGCAAACTAAATTTATAGATCATACAGATCATTTCACAATGGGTTAGCTTTCACATGGAAAGTTATGAGACCTCCTCGTTACTGATAACCATGACTTATGTCAAGTAAACAGGGTTTTTCTATAAAATGTAAAGGTGGATTTCCTCCATTAATAAAAGTTTCATCATTCTGAAAAGCTTCAATCATTTTTACTCAATCACATTCTTGAAGCTCAAGAACACATCTCTGTCAAAGGCATTAGAACAGTGGCCAGTGCCACACAAATGACACTGAAGAGACTACTGGTGACATGTCTCCTTTTTCTTATATACAATGCAAAGCAGCTGCTGATGTTTTGAGTCTACTTTCAACCATCATTTAGATGAATAGTATGTGCCTTTATGGGACAGTACAGCCTGCAAGAAAAAAGCATTAACTAGATATACATCATGTCAAATCCTGGTAGCTGCTTATTAAACAAATACATTGATCTGTAATTTATTTAATTTTTTCCAATTGTAACAAAAAAATCAGAATAATCAAATCACTGTTTTACTTAACATAGATGTGATTATACTTGGTAAAGCACATGAGCACACTGCATTTAGTATACTGCACAATATATGTCCTTTTATTTTTATAAACTTCATTGATCACAGTTTTTTCTTTAAAATCTTATGTAAAATTCATTTGCATTTATTCTATGAAGACCGATACCTAAATTTTTTTATTGTACTACATGTATCCAAGAATGTGTGCATGCATGTTCTTTAATATTTTCAATATAATTAGTGTTGACCTGACTTTCAAACTGAACAAAGAATTGCAGGATTTTCTTTTAAAAATAATGTGATGAGAAAATATATGTCTATTACAGAGAAAAGGTCAATATTTGTAAATGTTGCTTTTGTAAGAAACGATTCCTAAAAATGACTGAGGTAAGTATGCCTCTATTAATGTAAGTGGACGTGTGCATGAACCAACATGAAGCATGATATAAGCCTTTTATGTTGAGAACAAGGCTACATGGTTAGATTTAGGCTCTTGTGTATAAATTGTACATAAAGCTGCAAGTATTTTTGTGGACTTCCCAATTTTCTCAATTGAAAAGTGTATATCTGAATGAAACAGGACAGGAAATGGTGGGAAAATGTCTTTAGAAAATGTAGAAAAGCACAACAGAAAACTGATGTTTATGTCAAAGATGTGTGTATATTATATATCATATTTGTTTTTATTTATGTGCTCTAGCATATGTTTGTTTATGATTTGGCATTAATAGCTATTTAATTCACTATAATTCTGAAGATGGCATTAAAAAAATTCCACACACACAGTACTTTATCTTGCACCTATATAAGCTGGCATGCATAACACAACATTTACAGGATAGTCAAATAGGATGCCAAAATGGGAAGCAACTGTGCTATTTCTGGGTGTTAAATGAGGTTCAACCTGGTACTGCATTCTAAAACAGTCAGGGTTTACAAGTTTTGTCCTGACAAAGGAGTGCCTGAAGCATTTTCACCTACATACTCGGAGCATATGCCAGCATCTCACAGTTTGAGACCACAAGGCCACATCTAGGATACCTGGCCTTATAACCACCCATTGTCTTTTTTCCCCTTTGAGTCTAATGCTAAATTTATGCTGCTTTATTTAATGGTCTGCAGCAATCAATCAGCATACTGATTAACATGTCCTATTCAAACTCACATACAACAATTATTTCTGGAAAGGAAATACAATGGTTTGTACTAAAGCCTAAAACTTCTGCCTATGTTTCTAAGATATGCATGTTACTATTGGTTATTTAACCATCGCTTAAAAACAACAGAATCCAAAAGAAAAGTTAATGCAAGCTATAATCTTTTGTTGAGATGCTAAGAACATTCAAATTTTAGTCATTAAGTTAATAAAGTGTATGCAGGTAGACACTGTGATTTTTGCCTTTCAAAAGATGTAAAGCACAAGGCTTACTTTGTCTTTTCACAAAGATAATTTAGAATAGCTAAATAGAAGCAAACTTTACTATTTTGTAAGCCATGAATGAAAAAGTGACAAAAATGCTTTTTATATTTGAACAGATTTTTCATGCCAATATAAGGTATAATATTTTTCAAAAACTAAAGACGAAGTTATGGAAAGAAACTGTTTGCTTCAAGCTGATCTTTTGGGTAAATCAATACATATTTTTCATTTTTAACATGAAAGGGTTAGTAACAAAATGTCTATTAAAAATCAAATAAATTAAAAAACTGGTATGAAGTATTTGGAAATTATACCACTGATCATATTCACATAAATGCACAAGACAGGTTATAAATGGCTACCAATAAAAATATGAATGCAGTTCAATAACCCTCCCTCTGTCTCTTACACACACACATGTATGTGCATGGATGTTTACGAATGTGTACATAAATGGATAAAGCAGTACATGTTAGTACCAACAAGACACTCAACAAGAGTTTTACATTTAGTCTGACAAATGATAAATAATATAGTTCATTGTTTTGCTCTCACGTGTGAAAAATTACATTTACAGTGAAAAAGAAATTTACAGAAACTGTGAAAATTTACATGCATAGTATTCCTTTTGCCACATTGAAATAACTGAAGAACAGAAGACTTAACCCTACTCATCAACAACTGTACTCAAGTTTAAACTTTGGATTATAATAAGATTAACATGAATTTTATCATGTTAAAGCAATGCTTTGATCACACTAAAGCCAAATGCATTTTGGAATAATATCTTAGCATTTCCAGCTCCTGTTTTAAGATTAAATCTTTTACACCACTGAAGAACACTGACGCTGTGGCTAAGAGGGCTAGAAATGTAAATAAGGCATTTCCATGATCTGACATGCTACCATAGATTTACACATTTGGTCTGATCATGTGATTTAACAAAAACTTTATACCTATGGCTCTTTTTTCACTGACTGCATGTAGTTTTCATGTTTTGATCTTAATGTTACTCTAGTAATTTTGGTAGATTAGTGCAATATTTCGGCCTTGACCAACATATCTCATTATTCAAAACAAATGAGCTGCAGTTTTATTTCCAATGTAAAGACATGTAGCTATTTTGGATGCTCTCTGAAAGGTCCAAAACAACTGACATCACAAAAAAGTAACAATGCAGGTGTCAGTTGCCTTTTCCTAGTCACCAGGCCGAATTTGTTTCTGAATTATTTACTAAGAATTTCTTTCTTTTTATGCATATGTGTACACTTGTGAGTGTTGTAAGAGTGTATTTATTTGTGATTAAATGATACAAACATTATGCTGTGCATCAAACTGTGAACATGCCTAATGGCTAAAGCCACAGATAGTTTGGATTTAGGAAAAAAGCCTCTTTCATGCACATGACAGCATGGTCTGCCTACTGTGAACATTCAAAATAAAGCAGCAACCCAATATGACAATCATGCTGTCAATTTAGGTGATCTAAGCTTAAGCTAAAAATCTAGAACAACTCCTACAGGGATTTTCTATGAAGCAACTTTTTTTGCTCAAATAAATTACTCTATGGAAACCCATGCTTTGATACCACATTGCTTTTTAATCAATTATTTATAATTGTTATTATCTGCCCTCCAGGTGCAACAGCCAACCACAATGTTATCAATTGTTAATCTAGCAACTGTTGTAGCCTCTTCATAAATTACAGGTGCTATAAATAGGCAACAATGATGACTGTTTCCTTCAAGATATAAAATCAACAACAGATTGCATGGTCTTAAACAGCTACTAACACTAACTATTATCATAATATTAATTCTCTTTCCCAATTTGTTACTCTTTCCATCCTATCTTCAACATTTCAATCTTATAGTATACTAAACAAAATCAATGAAAAATTATAGTACTGGCCTCACTGACACTTTGTCTGTGTCTTGCAGATATGCCAACAAGACATAAACTAACTGTTTTTAATACTGGTTATTTTAATGAGTCTTGTTGATTAAAAAATGATAATGTATGATTAGTAACAACTGGGACATAACAGAAAACTAGACAGAACCCTATCACGTGACGTCAGTATGACAGCAGCAAATGTTCAGTTTCTAATATTTTTCTTCTATCGATGCACTTCTGTCGATATTTCTAGACATCCTGCTCTCCGCAAAAGACGTTTTTTTTAAAAAAAAAAAATAAATAAATGAATGTTTTCGCTGTTCTCTTAAGTGTGGTCTGTGTAACTAACTACAGTTGGTGAGTACATACAGGTACCTCAGACTGGTAGAGATAAAATATAGGAAAGAGCAAAAGATTTATTAATTGTAATATTTAACTTTTATCCAAATAAACCTTCATGGCTTCAGCACAGAAATGGATGGAGGACCTGCTTTGCAGGACGATCGAGATAGCTCATTATGCACATGATCAAGGTAACAATAAACCATCCACACAAACCTCGCATCTTCGACGAGCAAAGGTAAAATACCAAAAGTTAAAATTCATCGTTCAACCCTACACTCCATGCATACGGGTAGAAAGGGTAGCAGCATCGCAAACAGCAAAGCAAGAATCACCTATGTGCAAGTACTCTCTTTCCTGCAACACCAACCGACCTACCTTGTTCTAGGGCCAAACAGTTCCCTCATCGGCTACCTTGCACAGGGGTTAAAAGTTATCAAATTCCATAGTTCCTTCGAAAAAAACTCAAAATCTAATCGAAAACTGTTTGAAAATCTTCACTGTGAGTAAAACGAACACAGATCAGAAGCTTCAAGTACGTAAAAGCCCACATTTCTCCTCACCTCAGATACGAAATTGCAAGATCCGCCATCTTGGCTGGGCGATAAGACTGGCTCGTTGTTACCCCCACCCCTCAGGTACCGCGGCCCCCTCCCCAGCTAGATGAGCGCGTGGCACAGCGCCGCTGACCCCGCAGACACTGAGGTATTCCACTTGACCAGTGCCCTGACGATCGACAGTCAGTGGCCTCTTGCCAAATTTATAACCAGGGAGTCGGGGACTGAGATCAAACGGGTTCGAAAGTCAATAGAAGAGCAGGCAGCATCCCGTTACTCCAACGCACACAACGGACGACGGTGCAACTGTAGGCGCGATGCTGGCAAGTAGCAGAACTCGAAACATATATATATACTTCTTTCATGCACATATCGTTCCGTTTGCATGAATCGATCACTTGCAACACATACGATTTTATGTTTGGTGGACATTTTCCCCCAATTAGCTGTTTACGGGCTTGTAAACACAAACATATATATTTTAGTATACTTTATAATTAGTTGCATGTGGCCACAAAATAACATCATTTTTTTTATAAAACGTGTCCATCATAGAGTCCTCTGGAAAAATTTAGACGAGAGACGAATACAATGTATGGTTACAGGTGTGTCCCAAGGATGGATAAAGTAAAAGTGTATATGTGTGTTTGTGCGCTCAAAGAATATACATTATGTGCACGTGTATGTAAAGTTTGCTCGTGCAAGAATTCACAGAGTTGTGCCCAAGCACGATGCTTCTATGTATAGTCAGAATAAAGGTGTGGCTGCGCATCAACGCATAATTCATCGCATAATTCAAAAACAACAATGTTGTGCAATAGTTATCATGTATTGTAAACTATAAGCGTTCAAACAATTTCTTAATTGACATTATACGTTCTGAAAAAATTATTAACGGTAGTTCTGAAACTGAAGTATTTCTGAACACTTCGATCTATAGTTTTCACAAAGAAAGCTAGAACGATCTGAAATTATTGCAAATATAATACATTAATGTCATTATTAATCCTTTCCAGAAAATCGTTTTCTGCCCGCTGGTAACATTAGAATATTAACACAGGCTATAAAAGAACAAAAGGTGTCTACAGTTTTAGCTCTCCATTTGTAATCATTTAAGCTGGCACTTAGACTCACTGGTGCGCACACAAATATTAAAAATCTTTATGCATTCATATTGCCACTTAAAATAGGAAAACCAAATATGACATTAATTGAAAAGTAGACAGGAAAAAACGCACGCTCGGAAATGGGAGCGAGCAATATGCCCATCTGCCATCTTCATTCACGTGCGTGTCCTATCCATGGCTGGCTGAATATCTCGATCGCAGCTGGGATAAATGAGTGCAGATAAAGTGTGTTATTATTTTCATAATTTTGAAACCTAACATTTGGTAGTCTTCTAGTTTTCACGAAGAAAGGTCATTTTCCCGGCGAGCACATTAAAACACTTTCTTACTGGTTATAAGTATGTTTACGTTCGTAATCCAAACTTTTCTATTGAGATTTAATGTATTAATGTGGTTTAGCTCATGCAGTTCTTGACTCGAAACTGGTCAGTAGGGAGAAGCAGGAGGAAGGGTGAAGGACGAGGTGGATCAGTACAGGAAGGTGATAGGCAATGGGGCTTTTAGCATCCTATTAGTGAGACCCGCAACAGCAACTGCCACTGACCGCGCGCAGCTCTCCAGTGCCCACCAGTCTGCGCTGGCTACAGGTGGGCTGGATTATTGCCGTCCATTAAAAGTGCACGCGGTGCGGCGATGCGGCAGCGCAGTGCTGTGCTGCTGTGCTGTAAAGGGGCATGCAGCGCACGCATGCAGAAATCGATGGGCGCTAAAGAGAGCGCGCCGGTTCCCGGGGCCAAAAAGAGTGCGCGCTGCGCGCACTAATCTGCATGCGCGCACGCGCCGCTGGCGGCTGCAGCCAGCTTCCATGTGATAACGTTACGCTCAGCGGCGGCGTCACCGGTACGCCACTCTTTCTACATATGAGCGTTGACCGCTGCCGGAGAGGAAAGAGCAGCTGAACATCCCGATCCACCCGAACTTTCCAGGTACATATATTCTCGCTTTGATGCGGCAGATGTACCACCGGAGAAGGCAGTCCAAACTGGGCAACAAAAAAGGTGCTGGTCACCAAGACTTGATCTGATATCGGTGTAGGCCTGTAGGGGTTAGTCCGAATCTATCCTTTGATAAAGGTATTTTCTCTCTGGATGTTGTGCCACTTGTTGATAGCACTTGATCAGCTCGCCCTCATGCAGCATCAGTTACTGACCCGGTTAACCCCCCCCCCCCAACCACCACCACACACACACACAATAAACTTAAGATTATAATGGGGATTCAAACAAATAATATACAGCTCTAGGTAACACTGGAAATATATATATATCTTTCAAGGGGCATGAGTCAGAAGGACTGGGTTGAGTAAGGACATTAGTGCATTGTACGTTAGACGGAAACAAATCCAGATTATACTGCTTGTTCTGACATGAAAGTACACGCAAAACGGTTATATAAAAATAATAGAACAGCAATTAATAATATTTTATGACCTCTGAGATGGCCGTGCTCTCGAGTCATGCAGTGCACGTACAAACAATTAAGTAGGCCAGCGGTTTCTTTACTTCCCCTGACAAACGCTAATTTCATAAGGTATAAGAAACTTTTAAAAATGACCAGCGCCCCACCTGAGGTTTCACGGATGCTTCCGCGAGGGCTCATTTCGAGTCCCTTCCGCAGACATTCCTGTCGCAACTGGCATTTTTGAGCCTCAAGCGCCACGCGACCATTGTGTGATTGAACGCCGCGGCTTTGATTGTCTGCCCCTGTTGATCGTCCGCCTTTCTTGTTGATGATCGCTCGCCCCTGTTGCTGCCCGTAGTCTGACTCCATTTGATCTCATCGGGTAGACTTGCGGATGCCGGCCTGTGTGTGCATAATCCAGCCTTGAAAAATTGAAGTAGCCATTTAGTTTAGTTTAATTAGTCCTTGTTACTCCTCGAGGAACATATAGGGCCGCATGTTGAGTGTTTAGTGGTCATGATCCGCTATATCGCCGGCGTAAACAACAGCTTTCTTTGTTATAAGTGTGTGCGCGCGTATGTACAGAGAGAGAGAGGTATCGAGCAAACGAAGTAATCGCAAAGAAGACAGCAAATAAATTAAGCATACATACAACATCGACTAACTTTTGTAAATTTTGCTCTTCAAAGACATTTATATATTTTATTGAGTATTTTTTCTTAAAAGCACGTGATGGTGTGAAATATTTAAATTTCTCCCGGTTTGTCTTTTAACAACACTACGTAAAATAGTTTGCTGAGAGTAAGAATTGAAATCAGAAAAATCAGAGTTCCACGATGTCTTTACTGCCACTATAACAGCAACAGCATAGCATGTGCGTTCATGTTTGTTTGTGGTCACCTATATCCACATCTTTTGCACATCACAATGCAAAATTTTTTGCTCTCCTGGTTTCTGCTGACCATGGAACAGTTTAAAGATTTCCCAGAGTTCAAATTTTCCTTCCTCATGACCGGGCTGAGATCAGTACAAGACAATATTTCCTTCAAATGGATCAATTGAAAAGCAAATTAATCCACCACGCAGCTTCCTCCCCTTCCCCCCCAAACTACCGGCGTTATCGAGTATCCTTATCACGAAAGGAGATAGAAATGTGTGCTTCAGTATGTATATGGGTACTCACGTTGTCATGGCTACAGTCAGCTGAGGACATCCTGGGGTCATACGTTAATGAGTGCAATCACGAATATCCCGATGCCATTCGATTGTGACCTTTTGTGACCTTTCTGTGGGCATGCGTCTTCGCAGGCTTGTATCTAGGCGTCAGCCGTATCACATTCTCGCTGGACGCGCTTGGAGACAGAAGCTGGACACCGAGATTTATCGCGCACGAACGTTCGTGCATTGAGCTATTGCTGGTATGTACATAAGAACGGGGGCGAAGATATTCATCCAGATTTGGGAAAATTGTATCTGATCGCAGGGCAAAACTTAACTTATTCTCTGGAATAAGTGCATATTTGATCGATGGGTACTTTATATATTAAATGAAATAGTATTTTAAAAATGTACAAAAAAATCTGTTTCTCTTAGCTGATGTTTTAGGTTTAGGGAAGATGTGAATACTTGAAGTGATAAAATGACTTTGAATGCATTAATTCTTACTTCTTGAAGTGTGCATTTCATATGAGGTTCTCTCGCTTACAACTCTCATCGTTTTTACACACACACGTACGTATCGAGACAGATCGGTATTGATGAAAATGAAAGCGGCAATCTTTCTATCCATTCTTTAAAAATGTCGCTATGAGAAGTCAAAGATGTTCCGAACATAAAGGGTTACTACAAAATTGCAATTTAAACAATGTGGTTGGCGTTCATGCTTACAGACTTCTTTCATCTCTGTGGAATGTGCGGTCAGAGTCGGTGTTCGTCCCCAGCAGAAGTGAGTGAAGGGAGGTAACGCACTTTTGCTAATGGTGTTGCTTCCCATGGCTTACGTGTCTAACGGCGAACAAGAAGAGGGAGAGAATAAGAAAGAATCACAGTATAGGTTAAAGGAATGAAAAGAATAATACGTAATAGGATACACACTTCACTCATGCCTACACATGTTCATTCACAATTATTAGATTTTTTAGTATTTTAATTACCTATACGACGAAAAGCGCAGTAAGTCTACTGCTTTCTTAACAATCTTCAGAAAGTGCAATCACGGGTGCAATCTATAGAAGCGCGCCCTATTAATTTTTTTAATGTGCTTTTTACAACAGTCTCAGCTAGTAGGAACAGAAGGTTTCCCTTCCGAAAAAAAGATGCTGAAAAATATTGTTCACAATATAATAGTGTGTAAAATATATAAATGTACTTTGACTGCACGCGCGGAATCAAAATTATGCAGAAATCACAATTGTTAACTTCCGGGGTCAAAGTTAAGACTATGAAAATGATATTTAGATCAGTCTCGATGATCTCGAACAGCTGATTAACTTCACGAAGAATGGTATGCTAAATCTTCAATTAATGAGTAGAAACAGATGCTTTCAAGAACATGTATTCGGTGTATGTCGTTGGTAATATAATGGGTTGAGAGAAAATGTACATAAATATTCTGAAAACAAGCGGGTAAGTATACGTACGTCTTCTGTACATGCTCTTAGCTTTTCGCTTAGTCAAATAGAAATTTACAATGACTGGAAGTCTAAAGATCTGAACACCTGATTACAGCGCGCTATTTTTTATTTTTATTTTTATTTTATTATTAAATTTATTTTTGGCTACTCAAAAGTTAAGTAACAGTGAAACTGGATAGGTTTGTTGCAGGTGTGTGTAATTACAAATATTGTTTTCAGTATTTCATCTAACCTGCTTTGCTGGCATTTAGTCAGAGAATTTTTTTTTTAATCTCAACTCCTATGGAGCTGTCTGTTTCTGATTCTTCCATCGCGTGCAGACCTGGCCTTTATAGCTTCCAAATTAAAGTTAATTAAATATCGCAAATACGTCAGATACTGAAATGCGTCTGCTACGCAGTGGTCTCCCTTTTGTTTTCTTCCTTTTGTGTGAGTTGAACATCTGTTTCGAAACAGGAGTGTTGCTCGAAACTATTCCAGCAATGCCTTACGTGCATCAGTGCTCGCTCGCTCTTGCCGCTGCTTTTGGAAGTCTCAGACATTCGATCAGCTGCCTACGCCGACTCACCTGCGCTCGCAATGCCCGCTGATTACCAGCGACGTTTTACGCACGTTTTAGTGCCAGGTAAGTGATTACCTGTACGAGTGTCGAGGTTCTAAACATTTAACGTTGGTTACACTTGGACGTTGCGTAAAGGATAGTAGTAGCTGTCGGACACATACACACACAAGGGTATATACTAAAATAATTCAAGAGCTACCTACAAATACTAATCACTTTTTAAGAAACGTGTGCTCATTAAAAAACAATCCGTCTGATGAATTGTATCTGTCGATACTCACGTTCTGTGCTGAGTCTTTCTTAGTCTGCTTGCTGACCGGCGTCGAATACTCCGCAGTGCTCGTTCTTTGGTCAGAGAGAGAGAAACAATTAACATCTTGATAGCACGCGGATACCGGTTGGTCTAAGCATAGTTGCAACTAGCCGACGTCAGCATAGGACCTGCTTCTTGCCCTGACGTTCATCATGGCGTCAAGACAACTGCTCGTCTTGCGTCAGCATACGTTTGTTATGCTAATGTCCGCTGTGAATGAAGAGGGATAATTATTTCGCCTTTTACCAACCTCCCAACCGATCTGGAATAATCATTTACAGCAGGCAGTCTTCTCGGAGCTTTTTCCAGACTGCCAGGGTTGACTGGACGAACTGTCCGATGATAGGTCAACGAGAAAGTGTGTTTAGCGTGAGGTTGCACAGTGAGAATTTACAATCACTCATTGTCTCATATTTTTTGTTACAAGAAATGTCTTTAGTGACTTAATTTTTCTGTAGGTAATAGGCAACTGCCTCAGAGGTCTCACGAGGGATATTGAACTCTGGATGAGGGTTCTGACTAGTTTTTGTTTTGAGTTTTAGACAGTCACATTTAATAACATAATTCTTGAACTTTCCAAGTATTAAGTATAATAACCATACTAAATGAATGCTAAATTCCTTTCCGTACTTCTTTGAAACCTCATAGAATTTCCCTATTAAAAGCTCATATTCAGACGATAACGTGTTGTACAAACTGTCAAGTAGTAGAAGACAACTAAATGTATGGATTCACATCACTAACTCTATCTGTTGGTCTGCCTCTCTGATTGTTTGTCTCTGTGTTTGATTGTCTTATTAATGATGCTTGTGTTTCTATGTTGTATAGTTAACTGTCGGTTCGTTTGCATTCTTTTGTGCACAGCGCGTTGAGTTCCCTTCATACGGGTAAATGCACTCTTCCTCCTCCATCATCAATCATCAATCATCATCATTCATCTTTGTCACACGACATCCACAACAGCAAAGCCTTTAGAAGTCAAAACTTAACATAAACAAAAATTTTCATTAGTGAGCAACTCTGCAAACAGGAATCACAGCCATGGTAAATTCATAATAAATTTAAGAACTCGTAACATAACTTGTTGCTACAAAACAATATACACTTTTAGCTGTAACCTGCTGATTCTGCTATTTGTCATAACATGCAAAATATTAATGTTAACGTAATAAAATATTAACTAAAATAGTTTAAAAATAGATTATTTTAAAATAGCTTGCATAGTAAAGTTATAGTACTTCATAACTTAATTTCATACTTAAAAATTACTTAGTGCATAATAAGGCCTGCTTCATAACAATAGTAAGAATCAAGAACTGTAGGGATCCATTAGCTGGAGACGATGACATATAGTGCTTATAGAAATGTAGATGAAACACTGGAGTGAATAATTTGTTCATTTCACATACTCAGCTTCCGGCATTTGTCATGCCCATAGAGATAATAAATTATTAACATCTTTCTCATGTCTAGATTAATCAACCTCCATCAGTCGACTTTCTGTACCAGGGCTGGGGAACCTTTTGTTCTCCAATGGACATTTTGATATTCATAACATCATATAAAACTATCAACTTTACAATCATCCTGCTATATTTGGCGAAGCTGTAGTTTCGCCACAGTGGGTTCACATGTTTGCGACATGCACCCTTCCGATGTTGTCTTCATCTTTATCGTAGTTGAGAGAGAAACATGCCCTACCCTTACTGTGCTTTTCCTTTTTCATTATTATGCATGTCTTTAGCTGGGTTTTTTTTTTTCATACAGTTGCACCTAATCTCTGCAACAATGGTTGCCGAGCAACATCTCGGTGCTTCAGATCGTAAACAAAAACTGGAATTCCCACATACTTAAAGTTATTGAAGGTGTAATTTTTTTTCTCACTTAAATTAGCAAAAGCATAGTGAAACAAATGCTTAGAGTCTGTAAAGTATATGTCTCTAAATGGTATTTACAAAGCGTCTAGATTTACTGAACTTTTAGTTCCGCCTTTTATGGATCGTGGGCCGGATGTTCTCTGCCCTGTACTATACTACCCACCGTGTGTCCACATAATTGCCAGCCTCTGTCAATACCAACTTCCATTTGTCGATGCACCTCCACCTGTCAATGCTCTTAGCCAGACTCCATCTTTCAACACTTTATAATACTGGCCTTCGCCTCTCGAAACTTTATAATAAGTAACCCTAAACTGCCAACATTTTATACCTCATAACCTTCATCTGTTAACACTTTATAATTACTAGTCTTCATTGGTTGACACTTTATAATAAGTAATCTTTTAACTGTCAACACTTTATAATTACTCGTCTAAATCTGTCAACATTTTTGGACACGTCCGGTTTTTTGTTTACACACCTTGCGGCCTTTTCACAAAGCCTTGAATGTTCTGTAAAAAATATCAACATTGTGCTAAAATGAAAAAAAAACCCCAATTAATTATACATATTCAGTTTTTAAGTCCTGAACAAGAAGGAAACTGGCTCAAAAGTTGAAGGGTAGGGGAAGGTTAAGAAGAAGAGCCATGAAACCAATTTTGAGCAGTAAAAATAAATAAATAAATAAAAGTGAAGGTCATCCCGTAACCTTTCAAAAATAACCTTTTGATAGTAGAAAGGAGATGTGTTAAAGGCTATTCTCGGGGTGAGCTTTTGTGAGGGCGGTGCCAGTTCGCTTTCACCTTCTACAGCCCTTAACAAAGTCAGATACTCGCGAACACAGCTGGGTCGACTTGGTTGGGGGTCTGTGCGAACCTTAGGGGTTTGGACACCTTTGCTTTACTTCCAGTGGCTATACACTCCCTATACATTTAACTCTAATGAAACGTTGGGAGAAGAACAACAAAAATTATTAACAGCAGAAGACAGATCTTTTCCAAAGGTAGTCACTTCTCTGTAAATATCAGTATCTTTTCTCGGGGAATAAAACCTTTTCGTCAGCCTGTATTGAGACACACTGCAGCTAGTTGTCTCCTTATCTATACCATCTACTGCCCCTTCTTAATACTTGGTTTAAAATATTCTTCCTTTTATTTGAAAGAGAGAAGGAAGGAGGAAACCGCGTTGTTAAAATTACCATATTTAACTTGCAATAAAGCTGCTCGGCTACAGGGAGACAAAAAAACGAGATGAGGTCAAAATGTTTCGGTAGAGGGTACAGTCCCTTTCCTCGTCACCATTCCAAAAGTGGAATAATCAGCAAATAAAGCCGTCAGAATCTGGTGACACGGATACTGTGAGCAATGAATATATAACAAAATTTCAACTAGCAAACAAAACTATACTGACCAGGTGTGGCACATTTTCGAGAAAAGATTGAAGTTATGCGACAAAACTTCAGCAAAGGTTACAGGACTGAGTGTCGCAGGAATGTCTCGTTTTCCCCCCGGGCTCCCGACAAGCACTTTAGCTAAACACAGTTTGCGACTGTACACAAGTTCTGTTGTATTCAAAGGATTCAGAACCTCACCCCACAGCTACATTTGCAAGAAGCTTTGACGCAGAAAGCCACAGGCGTCTAGTACACAAAGCTATTATCGCGCATCAATGCAAAGCAAAACTGCTAACCGGAAATTCGAAACGACTTCCGTTTGGATCGAAGGTAACTATTAGACTGAGGAATGGCAAGCAAGGAAGCCCTCCATCGTGTCGCCTGGTATCTGGATGGACGTGTGACACTGTGACGTAAACAAAGTATTTTGCTGATGTAGGTATCGAGTTCCGCGCTCTACTTTTCTTGTTCTTCAATAGAGAGAAAAAAAATCACGCGACAGCAAAGATCACCCACAATGCCAGGAATTCTGCTCTTACACTAAAAACAGTTCATGTGAAATTGTGTGTGTGTAGAGTGGAGAGGAGGGGGAAAAGGTCATCTGCCAGCAACATCATTCAGATTTCGTGCCTGGCAGATGAATGAGCAGTTGAAGTCCACATAAGTCTGAATTTAACTTAACACGTGTCACAAGACGGATGTTGCCAAAAACAAAAAAGTGATAACTATAAGAGCTTTAACGGTGTTATATGACGATCCGTTACTGGCGTCTCTAGAAATGGCGGCAGCGGAGAGTGAAGTGTTTTCAAACATCGCCGCCGTGCTAGTCAGTGGTTCATCTGTCATCGCCGTGCTAGTCAGTGGTTCATCTGTCATCGCCGTGCTAGTCATTGGTTCATCTATCGTCACCGTGCTAGTCATTGGTTCATCTATCGTCACCGTGCTAGTCATTGGTTCATCTATCGTCACCGTGCTAGTCATTGGTTCATCTATCGTCACCGTGCTAGTCATTGGTTCATCTATCCCCTCCACATCCTGCATAGTCGTTACAGACTCCTGTTTAGTCAAAGCTGTTTCAAATAGGATGCCTCTCTTGAACACGTAGACCTCAATACCCCAGGCCAAATGAACCTCGGTGAAAGACCGTTTATCTGATATAGCGATGCTGCCTGCTAGCGACCTGTTGCCCTCACGGTTTTCTTTCTCTATTACGTCTGCCTGTCCATCGACGCTGGTATCATGTCTGCTACTCGCAGTCGCTTTCCCTTTTCTCGCCATGATGAACACAAGTGGTCTGGCTTTTTCCCATTCTTTAGTGTCGGCGAGTGGTCCGCGGGTGACAGCTGACAAAACCGATTCCTGGTCCGTGGGAATAAGATCCGCTACCAGATGGCGTCCCAGCTCCATGCGAAGTGTGCCGCGCTTCTCTTGGCGAGTGATGTGTAGATTGCCTAGCAACCCGTGTCCGTAGGTCCCCAGGTAGTCTTCCACAGGTCGCAGGAATTTCTGTTAAAAGAAAAAGACTATGGATGTGAAAATGGACCGATTGAAAGAAAAGAAAACCAAGCGTAAAGTTTTCATCATCATCATCATCATCATCATCATCTTCATCGCTAGCTGTTTAACCCCCTGTTAAAAATAAAGAAAACTGTCTACTCCAGTCACAAAGTATTTCATCTGAACATTTTTCCTGCATTATTATTCTAAGCCAAAAACAAACAAACAAACAAAAAAAAAAAAAAAAAAAAAAAAAAAACAAAACAAAACCCAAACAAACAAAACAACAAAGGCATCCAGTAACGGGGAAGGGGAAAGGGAACTGTGAGGATTGTCATTAAACGAAACCCATTTTGGACTTAATCCAAGATACACAAATTAATGAAATAAACAGACACGTTGATACAAGTTAACCAGTATATTTGGTATGTTTGTTTCATTCTGGGATGTGATGATTGCGGAACTGGCATGCGAGAGGTTTTGAACTTTCTTTCAAACACAGAAAATTCCCTCTTTTTGTTTTTTTCGGACAGCATTCGGGGACCTAATCTTTTATGTATGACAGAAGCGATCTACGAATATTCATGAAAAAAAGCTTTGGTCTTTTGTTTTTCAAATAGTTTTGTTGCGTAAAAGGAATAGTCTTGTTGTATATTCTTGTTGTTGTTATTGTTATTATTCTTGTGTTATTGTTATTATTGTGTTTACTTCTTGACGTTCTCTTGCTTGGCTTTCTAGACTGCAACCAGTGTCTTTCCACTCAAGTAGGACTAGTCAGAAAATTTTTTTATGATGCGTCCTTGTTGCTGAATCCTGTAGGCCCTTGCAAGTATGAGAGAGTTCTTGAACATAAGTTTCCTCTCAGAATTACCCTAATGGGGCTTGCACACTCTGGCTGCAGGTGCTATTGCTTTGAGTAAAATCTAAAATTGGACCTGACGTCTCAAAGGGAGAGAATAAGGATGATGGTCTGCCCCTGCGGGAAACTGGATGATCTCATGCAGACATGTCCATTCTGAGGTAGCGTGTGACGCGTGCAGCAATCATCCATTTACCAGCAGGTCCTTTTGGTGTCTGCCTCCTCTGTTTTTGAGAATAAGTGATTACTGTGCAGGAGATATGTGGGTACCTGCTATAAACCGAACACGAATGTTTCCTTGTTTAGCCGTCAGCAATCGACAGTCACGTGCAGAGGTAAACAATGTGAAAAAGCCATGAAGCTATGAATGGATACATAAACGTAAATACAGTTGATGTAGCAGTAAACGAAAAAAATGAACCGACAGACAGACCAACTGGACTTGATTAGCCAACTAACCAACCAACCCAAATCCAAACTCAAACATAACTAAACAAGTAGCTAAAATAATTTCACTTTTTCCACCGATCCACGAGCTCAGCTTACTTTCAGTTTCATGTTCTTAGTATTCTCACTGCCATCATAATCATCATTTTTATCCAACGCGTCGTAATCAGCATTGTCATCAACACGGGAGTCCAAGTCATCGTCTCCCTTCTTCATTGGACACAAAATGGAAACGTTGACCCACGGGTCACGACCTTGCAGGACGTCGAGAACGTAGTGCGAGAGGTGGGCCAGGGCCGGGAAGACCGCGTTGGAGTTGGGTCCGTTAGTGGCCATGAAGACAGCCATGTTGTGCTCCGGGGCCACTATCACGGAGGAAGAATAGCCGAAGAAATCCCCTCGGTGCTCGTAGATCGTGGTATCTGGTTCGAAACAAAGACTGGTCATGAAGGAATGCTAAGTAACGACCCTCGTTAGGATTCATCAACCGGAACTTACGTTCACAAATCAAGTGTGTGATTTTACTACGATTAATATGCAGATTTTAATAGCTGTAATACGGTGGGTCGAACGGCCTGTAGCCTTATGTGTCCACAAAGAGTTAACGGTTTTGACATACTAGATTACCGTGCCCAAATGAAGAAGTATGTCACCATCAGTTTTTGTTTTTTAGTTATATTTTATTTTTGCTTTCAGATGTGAGGACTTTAAGTTCTACAGTCAAAGAAACTTACTTCTGTACTTGACTGACATCCACCCCAAGCTGAAACCCATGTACTCGACTGGCGCTTGAGTGGCACTGTCCAGGTAGCGCTTGTAATCCGGTGGTAAGAGTACCCGGTCTGCAAACGTGTCTTTGACTGCGAACTGGGTGGCCGTTGAGGCGTTGTTGAGAGCTAGCAGCAAATGTTCCATCCAAAGCGTCATGTCGGATGCAGACGACATCAGAGCCGCCGTCGCCTCCAGTGGATGAAGACTTGAAATAAAACAAACAAAACAATCTTGAGGGTGTGAGCTCACCAGCGCGTCTCATTTACATACTGCTCAAAATTATTTTGTCTCGACACATTCAAGGTTCATAATTGCTATTTTAAAATTAAGGCCAGGGTTTATGTTACTTTTCTTGACATGCAAAGTGCGAAACCAGCTGGATCCAGTTTGCCAGTCTAAGTTTTTCAATGAACGTATGAAGGAGAGAAAGAATAAGATGACTTACTTGAATAACCTGAGGTCCTGTTGCACAAACATGTCATCAGCAGTCATGCGCAGAATGTAAGGTAACGCCACGTGGTCTAACTGCAGGGCATCTGACGTCACGACAGTGTTATTCATGCCAAGCGGGTCACAGATGACGTCACGTACTAGCTTCGTCCACGTTGTTGCAGCCACAGTCTCGCACACCAGGGAGGTAAGCACACCATACACCATGTTGGAGTAATGCCACTTGTCGCGATAGGGATACACTTCCGGTAGGAAACGCAGACGACTTTCTCACATAAATAAAACAAATTGTAATGAGAATATTTATTTCGCTGAGGATTTGGAAAGTGACAAAACTAAACTATCTACACATTTTTCAATTTCAATTCACAGAAAATCGCACAATTTACAACAATGTTTACTTTTTCATAATGCACCTTCATGATGCGGCTAAGTTCTCCTTCTGTATAAATCAAAAGAACATATCCGTAAACTGATCAGGCAAAGTGAATGCATCTCAGGCTTTGTGAATACTGTGAATATCGCAGGGCTTAGGTCCAGAGACAGAGAAGTGTGATTACCTCGCGAAGTCGCTTGTAGTCATGTTGAGCGGAAATCCAGCAAAGAATCCCACGTCAGCGGACGCCAGCCCCGTCTGGTGGCTTAGGACGTCTGTCAACGTGGTGGAAGCGGTGCGTGTGTGGTCTGGCATTTGAAAATCTTTCAGAATCTCTGTTAGCGGCGTATCCCATGTGAACCTGAAAATGATAGAATACACACACGCGCGCACGTGAACCAGCATATACACATGCACGCAAAAACACAGAAAATAAACAAGTCTGCCTTATGTAGGGTAGCATACTATTATAAATGTGCGAGCTGAGTGGGCCGTGCACATGGGATTGGCCCACTTGTCCACTTGCCTATTGTATTTACACGCATCTGAATCGAGGAAGTGTGGCAAGAGTTCAGCTACCAGTACTATGAATGCCTGACCCAATCCGGCTTCCCTCACCCTTCCAAAAAAAAGTATGCAGCGTCCTCCCGCTGGAGACAGTCCCAAAAACATCCTTCCATTTGTCTGTATATGAGAGACCACCATGTCACTCTGTGGAGACGACCTCCATCTAATGACAGGCACAAGAGCGAGTTACAGAACTTACAAACTCGCAGACAGCCCGAGTACTTCCGGTACGGAGACCAACACGTACAAGAGCAAAGTCATGATGAACTAACACCATTGGGAACGGCAAAGCAAAGATCTTTTTAAAGGAAGTTTAGTTTGAAGAGGTCCATAAAAAAAGTATAGATTGTCGAACAGCAAATAAGAACTTGGTGACAATGTGTGGTTGTTCTGTTGGCGGGTTAGAAAACAGACGGTCATCAAATGAGGAGTGGAGTTGTCTAGCTGGGATATAGGGGAGGAGTAGTTCAGAGAAATAATCAGGAATGTGCCAGCAAAGAAATTAAAACAGCATGGACAGTTTGTACTGGATGAGAGAAGGGATGGGTAGCCAGTGTAGAAAACAAAAGGAGAGGGGTGGCTAGGTCCCGTTTCCTAAGTACCCGAGTTTTGGAGTTTATGAAGAAGGTATGCGGAGCAGCTGGCAAACAAGGAGAGACAATCATCAAATTGAGATAGAGCAAAGGCACAGACAAGTGTGTTGATAGCGCGTGTAGAGAGTGACGGATGGAGCTCATAATAGGCAGACTGACAAAAAGCTGTTTATGATAACATGGAGACTGACAGACAACTGTTTATTATAACATACAGACAGACAGCTGCACCTTCATAACAGGACCTCCCCTTTATCATCGTTAAATGACTCAACCAATTAAAATACACTTACAAGCTGTTCACTGTTGAGTTTTTTTCAGGTTTTGATCTTCATTGACGATCCACACACTCTCTTTCTTTCTCTCTCCTTGATGTAGAGAAGTTCACAGGTGGGTTAGAAATAGTCACTGGGCACCAACATTAAACCGAGAGTAAACACTGCGTTAACACCACGATAAATGACCGTCCAGTGAAAGCCCTTCACGCTTTGCTTTGGTAATGACTAGGACAGCTAAAGCACCACCGATGATACATACTGTTTATCGAGCAGTCCAGCCATATGCTTCCTGGGTAAACTGTATACATACTGTGTACACACATCTGGGTAAAAATGGCAGACAGAGACAGCAGTGAGAGGAGAGAGATTGATAGAGGAAAGGAAGAAAGAAAGAGAGAGGGAGGGAGAAACAGTCATGTTTTGAAGCTGAGAGACTTAGACACTTGAACTGTCTCCAAAACATGAAAGCCCGTCGCAACTTCAGACTGTTGATAAGATTGCTTACTTGTACGAACCCTCCTGCAAAGGGAGCTAATCTGAATGCAGTAAGCAAGAACCATTTTCCTGTCTCGGGATAAGGGATCAAGGAACACACACACACACGCACACAAAACGCGTGCCGGCGCGTGGAAATTATTAAGCAGATCACGTTACAGCACCAGCCACGTTCAGGAGAGACAATCCCTCCATTGTCGCGAAAGTAGTTTGCAATTTTGCAATTTATCTAGAGGCATTATGGGAGATAAGCCGATCCCGGTGGCAGGAAATAGGCTTGGTGGAACCCGGCACTATTAAATGCACAGAAAAGAAAGAAATAAATAGAAAGATAAAAAGAACAAGAAAAGAGGTCATCGGGTCTTAATCTGCTCGTCTGCAAGTTTGTCTGCCCCTTGGCCCTGTCTCCTTTTTTTTTCTTCCAGTGTCAGCTCGCATGTAAATGCATGTTTGTGTGTGAAAGAGAGAGAGAGTGTATGCATAAAAGCATGAAAGCATAAAATTTTGTAATCTGCGGTATCTTATTAAGCAATTACAATTTCCCCAAAAATTAATTGCCGTTTTACAGTTTGCATTATCAGACTGAAAATGTCTGTTTTTCTTTTTATATATGGATATAGATGGCAGTGAAATAGCCTTAGTTGCTGACACGACATAAAACTGAAACAACCAACCAGCCAACATATACATTATTTTGTCTTGGTAGATTGATAGCTAATGGAACATGTCTTAGTTCAAATTCTGTAGAAACTGCTGCGTTGGAGATGAGTCTTTCAAGACTAGCCTTGCAGCTTTTTTTCTGCAAATTAAAGCAAATTTCCCTTAATTTGCACATATGTATGTGTGTGTGTGGATACGTCCTGCAATTCCACCAGAACAGCCCACTTGCCTCCATTCTCTGGGCGCATTTCGCAAGAGGTAGCCGACTTCCGAAGCACTCTATCGATCAGCGAACTCGATCTGGGACTGATCACAGGGAGGAACACGGTTCCATGTTGGCTGGTCTCCTTTCGACTGACACCATGCTTTTCTCGTGCCCTCCAGGCAGCCCCAGTCATGGTTGTTCGGTGTCACATGCTGTAATCCGGCTGTCACTAGCTTTCTGTTCCCATTGTCCCCATAGTTCTATACTCCCTCCAAGCAGTCCGATCAGGTTTGTCGCCTGACATAATCTGTAACAGCTGTTACTAGCTCCACGAATTTGTATTACTGGACTGCTGGCAGACGATTTTTTTTTTTAATAGTTAACTACGAAAACGAGGCAGTTGTATACAAAGCTTCCGGGTTATTCATATTTCAGATTAACTACTAAAACGAGGCTTGTTTGTACAAGGCTTCCGGTTTAGTCGCATTCTTTGTTGAGGCTCGCCGAGACGAACAGCGGAGAACTTCGCAAGAGGCTAAGAGCTGGTCTTGGCAGACAGCAGTCCACCTGTACACATCCATGCTAACTCTGTATCCCGACTTTCATTAGTTTTGTTGGTCTGTCACTAGTTCGTACCATTTGTGCATGTAATCTCCCAATTTATTACTTTTTGAAGGCGAGCTGGGTAGCCATACAATGTCAAGATGGCATCACAGAAAAATCATGACAAAGATGGCGACGTTGTGAGCAGCGAGGAAAGGGAAACTACTCCAGAATTTTACTCCAAACTGACTATCTGCAGTGATGGATTGCTTAGGTGGTTATTAACAGATTAAAGCAGTAAATGTTTCTTTGTGTCCGTTGTATTGCATATTTTAATGCCTCTTGCCTCCCCCTCCTCACCCGACACCCCACCTAAGTTGTATCAGTAACAACATCCTTGCTTCAGCTACTGTATCTCCTCCTCCTCGACAGGAGGTTGCATGTTGCACTATCGTCAGTCATCGACCTTAGTGTGCTATATCTAGGAAGCATAAAACCTGTTTACAGCTCGATCAAGTGATTGTGAGAGACCTGGCACATCCATGCCTCCATCGTCCTGCATCTATCTCCATATATCCTCCACTCCCTCATGATGTAACGGCCCATGCTGCTCCCAAGATGACTGCCTCCTTGCCAATAATTACACCATAGAGGAGAGAGAGGGGAGGGCTAGGACTTCTCATTCTTCTCTAAATATTTTCAGCGACTCACGACTTGGCACAGAAAGCTTTACAAAAAGAAACAAACAAACAAACAAATTTGCCAGATTTGAAATGCTGCCATGTTTTAGATGTATACACGGCCCTGGGTAAGGTAAACCAAGGAACTCTTCACGTACAGGAGGCGCCGGGGAATGTCAAGTAGAAGACAACTGTACAGCTCTCGCGCATGCGTGCTGCAGCTATTTTCACATCTGCGAAATTTCTAAATCCTCATAACACACAAGACTAAGCAAAGATTATTGTGGATTACTGTAGCAATGGTAATCCTTGTAATACTTGTAAAAATAACTGTGTTGCTGGTGTTGTAATTTTGGTGGTGGTGGTGGTGGTGGTGGTGGTGGTGGTGGTGGTATAGGTTTCTGTTTCTGCTATCGTCGACTGAGCAGAAGAAACACAATGCTAGTACCGGGGTTAAAAGTATTTTTTCTCACTCCCACTGTGTTCACTGCAACATCTGTTCAAGCAAAGGGACGGTTGGCTTGTTCACAGTGTTCAAGCGTTGCAAGACTACGATGTCCCAGCGAGCTACAGGTGTACCCTACCGAACTATGTTTATATCTCTTATTTCCACTCCTTCACACTCCTTAGAAAATGATTGCTTCGTTTTATTTCCGCTCTTTCCTCAACACTTGTTCAAGATGTCAGAGCAATGGGCGCTAGATAAATATACAGCCACTCGGGGTGAAGCCAGAGCCAGGAAACATAGTCTGCAAGGCAAGGTAATGGCAGCTCAACACAAGAAGAGCTGAAGGATCGTTTCTGTGGAGCCGACGGGCGATGTTTTCTCATCCTTCATCTCTCTATCATGACCTGGTGACCTCGTGACAGGCAAAGAAAATGTTGACAGCAACTTGTATTGGAGAGGTACTAGAGGAAATAATGAAGCTCTGCTACTTGCAGGTCTGTAGACTAATAAGTCAAAGGTACGCACCTTATCGGCTCAAAGGGTGCATAACCCTTGAAGTAACAAGATCAGGTAATTCGCATGACGAGGGTGAAGGCATGTGCGTTGTTGGATTTGTGAAATTATCTACATTTCATACCGTAGAGTCATCGCCGGAGTTTGCTTATCTAGCGACGATATCAGATGAAGCCCGGAGTTAAGACACTTTCCAATTAAACAGCTGTCACAAAATGTCATCATAAATGGCAATGAGCTTTGCGAAAAGAAAGTAAATGTATGGGGTAAGTATTCTGGCAGGGATCTCTTGCTCCCCTCAATGTAGACAACGAAAACAAAAAGTTGGTATGCAGCCAGCAGTAGACCTTGACTAGGCATTTGATGTTTTAGAATGAGAGATGGGGGAATGGAGGTATAAACCAAGCGAAAGGAGTGGGGACACGAAGGCAGACCGATGCACAGCTTGGGAGGTCGGTACGGCAGAAGAAACGATAGACAGACGAGGACGAAGAAAGAGAGAAAGACACAAAGACTGAGAGAAGAGAGAAAGATGACATCTTGGTTTTTTTTTTTTTTACGAAGGAACGAAGGAGGTTCTGGAGCTTGGTCATGCTACAGATAATGCGCCATGTTTACAGCAGTTCAGTGGAGATGCAAACATCTACGAAGAATCCCGCGAGATTAGATATTATCTCCCCTTGCTCATCAGTCGACAATTTTTTTCTTTTCTTTTTTAAGCAGCTTCACGAAGAGCTGACGCGCATCACTGACTTCCCACGCGTGGATGTACACAGAGAAGTATACAACTTTATATTACATTACAGAACAGGTTGCACGTGCTTGCACTGCCCCTTCCTGTGTAGTACAGTCAAGCACATCAGAGTCTATGGAACAAAAATAATGATGACGACGACAACGATGATGATGATGAGGATGATGATGATGAGGATGATGTGAACTCTACAACCTGACCAAAGAAAGGTTCACCAAGATTTACAAAGAAGACAAATATAAAAATAACGAAAAGTAAGTAGCAATGAGAAAACCAACAACAAATCCAAGAAAGCACACGCACGCAAACAGGTCAACTCATACAAAAATGCACACACACACACGCACACACGAGTGCACGCGGGTGCAAAAGCTGTGGGTCCTCAAATATCATCAAAAAAGCTCCACAGAAAGCCAATAAAAAAAGCTTTGAATAAAAAAAACAAAAATCTGCCTAACGTGGGTCGTGAGCAGGTACCTTATTGAAGCATTGTTGAAATGTTTGGTAAGGTCAATGTAACCAAGATCACACAGAAGGTATTCCTTAGCTTCGGGGCAACATAGGGAAGGCACGAGCACCAAAGTCTTTACTGAGAATGCGGTGATCAGAGAAACAGCAAAGTTCTTGAAGGGATGTATATAATATCAAAATGTCAACAGATACACGAGAGGGCTTTATGAGAAAAAAAATTGACAATGTGTAGTCGACAGTCAGCCAATCCAATGTCTTAAGGTAGAAACGTCCTGTTTTCGCGGTCTTGGAACGAGTTTATCAGAAGATTTCTGAATTCCTGAAATTTGTGGAGAACTAAATTCATCTTGCAAGGCTGGCTTTGACAAAATTGACAGAAACTTTTGTTTTAGTTTAGTCAACTGCGAGGAAAGACCTTACAGAGCTAATTTAACGTATGGCAAAAGAACAACAACAACAAACAACAACAACAACAAAACAAAAACAAAATCAAATAAAACAAAACAAAAACAACAATTGAGTAGTTGACATTGAATCAGCAATGTGTGGGGTCACTTTAGTTATAAAATATGTATATTTCTACTAGAAGACTAAGTGATATCTAGTTTTACGTCTAAAACACGTGAAACCGCGGCACACCACACCTTTTTTGACATTTATCATTTTATGACTTACTCAGGCTTTCATAGCTGCTGCATGGAGTCGCAGGCGACCCAGTGAGTGGTACTCAGGCTGTAGAAATGAAATGCATACCAATTACACTAAAACTGCGGCGTCTCGGACAATTTTGATGTCTGGGTATCTCATGTTTAAAGATGAGAGAGAAAACCGTTTCTACTCGTATTCGCAGTATTTCCACCACCAGACCAGGTTGCCGTGCAGGCAGATTGTAATCACCGCCATTGACCACTCGCATGTTTGTGACTTGGAGGCTGTTTGTTAGCATGATTGCTGTCATCTTCTGTCTTCATATATTTATGAGCATGTCGGTGTATATCATTCTCTTGGTATGATGGCGAATATCGTAGAGTGAATATTGAATATAAGAGTTACTGTAATTTTTTCTACGACAATATGGGTTAAACTGATGAATGGATTATATTTGATAAAAGATATAAACAAACATTAGATTTATGTATTTGTTTCACGATGTGTCGGTCAAGACTGAACAGTACATCGGATCTCACAGGCAAATTTTTACATCAACTCGACCTACAACACCTCCAACTCTTCCCCTCCCTCCATCTTCCTCGTCATCTGAGAAAGAAAAATGGACGAACTTGACAGAGCAACATTCCAGAAATAAAAACTGCAAAGTTTGCACTACAGAAAAAAGAAGACCTTTGAATACTTTCATTCCTCTGGTCAGGACAGCCTAATCGCTACCCGGTTTCTGTACCCGGACCTAACTGAAATAGGTTTCGCGATGAGAAGCAGAGAGAGAGAGGGATGGGTAGGGTGGTTGCAGGTGAAGTAGGTGGGTGGAGGAACATGCCAGTGTTCTGTGCAAAGTAACACGCGCCGACTGATAATTTGCTTCTCGTCTGAAGCAGTGTTTGTCCTCATTTTTCCCTTGACGATGCTCTGCCGGTGGGAGAGGAAATCTGCCAAGCTAAACTGAAGGGGAGGACGGGGATGCCTTAGACATATTTTCCTTGTAATGAGGATTACCTGCAGAGATAACACTTTGGTTCTCATCTCCGTGAAGTTCTCTGCAGCAAGGCTGAAATAATCACCAGCTTTCGCTGGAGGGTAAAGGTCATATGACCCAGCGGCCTTGAGGCAGAGGGTGAGGCGGGTTGTGATCAGAGCTGTGAGTGGCTCACTGTGTGTAGAGCACGGAAGATAGAGTCCTAGCTACTTTTTCAACTGTTTTTTTTTTTTAACATTGCATGATAGATTTGGTAGCCGTTACTGGTGTCCGAACAAAGGGAATATTGAATTAGATAGCACGAAAAATTTCGACATAACGGTTGTTTGTTTACTAAAATCACTGCTAACCTCCCTTAAACGTAGGTCTGTAAGAATTTCACTGACAACATTTTAACCTTTAAAGCTAGTCTGCTTGATGAACAAGATAAAGGTTGAACTAGATAATAACGTCTTTGATGGAAAAATGATAGATGTGTCTGTGTACGAGTGTGAACTGTCTGTGAAACATGAAAAATTTATCTCAATATTCTAGTGTTGATGAGGAATGCTGATTTGTTCACATCGTTGTTGCAAGCGAGTTAATCTGCATGCAGTAATCGAAAACCATTTGCAAGTCTCGTGAAAAGGGATCGAGGAAAAAACACACACACTCTCATACACACCACAAACACACACAACATCAAATAATACACACACACGCACAACACAAACACACACGCACAAGGACACACACACAAACGCACATCCCGTTGCAGAATAAGCCACGCTCAGGGGAGACAATTTCTCCTCTGGGGAGGCACAGTAGTCATTGCTGGACTTAAGACCAGAAGGTCATCGTTCTTGTGACTGGTGACACTTCCCCCACTCACCCATCTACAATATGAGAACTTGATGAATGAGGTGCTTTGTGCTCCACCTTCCACATGTCTGTCTCCAAGTACGATGAACCACGTACGATTCCCTGCCCCTGCGGCCACTAGACTGCTGGGAAATCCGCTAACCTTTTCTGCTTACCTCCGTCTCTTCTGAGACAGCTTTGTGGGAGTTCTTCGTGCACGCAGGAGCCTTCAGGAGAATGTGCACGTGCACGATTAAAAAAAAAATGTACAAAGCATTCCCGAAGGAATACCTGGGAAAAGGTTAAACTTGATAGCGACCTCCAACCGGCATTTTTACGACATTTTACACTTTAGCTGATTGGCCGAGCAGCACGCGCCTGAAGGCAGCTCTGCACACACTGAGAACCTCTCGTCACGTGACAGTCGCCTGCTCTGGTGAGCACGCGCCTCCCACGCACTGTCACAATAGGGGCATCGGCCTCTCCTGCTGAATGATTTAATATCGTAATAGCGATCAACGAGTCGTTCATTAATATTATGGTCTAAAAACTCTTCTTTATTTACCTTTGCTTCAGACTGGCTACAGGTGACAATAACCAACCGAGGGTGACTAGGGTCCCTTCATCCTGACATATTCAAACAGGGTCTTTCATTGCCATCTACGTTGAATTCTGACAACTCTGGTGACTGTGTCCTCTCCTGCATGCTAAGGTGAATTTTGTAATGTCTAAGTTACAATTTGCTGTCTGTCGAATTGTGCTTAGTCTAACTACGTTAAATTCCGTTACGACTAATAGTTTGGTTTGAGATGGTTTACATGAACTCTTAACCGACGGAGGAAAGATGTTTGGATGACTCAACTGCTCGAAGGGAATTGTTTCTTTATTTGCATTCCACAAAGAATTCCCTCAATTTTAAAAGTTTATCTCGAGGCTACTCGAGCGGCTTTGTGGTCTTAACTCCTTTCAATCTTTCAGACAATAAGAAGCTCTTTGTTCATGATTTTTGAGCTTCCAGCGCCTCGACATAGACTGACTGTTGCATCCTCTGTTAAAAGAACATAACTGACGACAATGAGCTACGAGCAGTTTTCTATGGCCTCCCTTGAAAGAAAGATTACTGCTGATTCAATAAAGCCAAAATAGCACGCAGACACACCCACCCACACTCACACCCACACCCGCATCAACACCCACACCCACAGCACTAGTGTAACCCACAAAGCCTCAGTCAACTCCATCAGTTAGATAAATATTTGGAATCAACAGTGCTAGTTCAGAAATGATACAGTTGAGAATCATTCATCAGAAAGAACACTTCTATTAAACAACCGACAATTTAGATAAGGATGAGGGCAAAGTGATGCGCTGGCGGGTCTCTCAGAAAGTTGTTTTTTTCATGAACTGAAAGTATCGTGTTTAAAGGTGAGAACACTTTATAGTCTGACAGAGTTCCAGCCTCCAGAATGAGAAAAATCACCTTCGCCTTTTTTAACATGTAACAAGCAGAAGTGTGACCATGTAACAAAGAGAAGTATGACCTGAAATAATGAAGAGTCCTGATTCATATTACTACGCCCTGTCTGCCTTATTTCTGCCGTGCACTGGGGCGCTGCACTATATGCTGTGTCGAGACTACAGCATCGTTATGTAATGCGCGCGCACATGCTGCAAGGTAGTTTATTATTTTCAATAATTACTCTGCGGCAGCGAAAAGCAAAGCAGAGCTAGAAAAGGCGTTATGAGGTCATCTGGTGCATTCTTGATGTCTGGCAGAAACTGCTCACCCGCTGGAATTTAAGGATTGCCGGTAACTGCGTTACTCACTATCACCTGAGTGAGTCGGAAGTCAGGGGCCTACAGGGCCGAATAATGTTTCAGTTATGTTCATGACTGGTCAGGTTCATGTTCAGTCATGTTCAGAAGTCACAAAAGCTGGAAGCATTTGCAATTTTGATTTTTATGTATTTTTATGTACAGGAGTTAGTGTTGTTTTGATAGAAAGGATAAGGAACTCAGCAGGCTGTGTCGATATTTTAAGTACAAGATGGTAAAATTTAGGGGGAAATAACATGGAAAATAAACTGAAAAATTTTGCTGACACTGAGCACCACTTACTCCTTTCCTACTAGCACTCCAAGCACCATTCACACTTCTCCCATCGTCATTAATGAGTACCACTCCCTCTCTCGCAGACTTACATACCAAGCATCACTCACTCTCTAGAAGACTCTAACATGCCAAGCGTCTCTCACTCTTTCCATTCAGCAGGCATACTGAGCACCACTCACTCTCCATTCAGCAGGCATACTGAGCACCACTCACTTTCCATTCAGCAGGCATACTGAGCACTCACTCACTCTCCATTCACAGGCACACTGAGCACCACTCACTTTTTTCCTGTCGGCGCAGTGAGCATGAGCTGCGAGAGGGTGGCAGCGGTGAAGGCCTTGGTGTTGGATCCGATCCCAAAGAGCGTGTTGCTGTCCACTGGGCGACCTGTCTCCATGTCAGCCACGCCGTATCCCTCCGACTGCCGCTTACCTCCCTTAGAGATCCCCAGCGCCAGACCCGGGATGTGCTCGCACGCCATCACCTCCCCCACCAACGTACCCAGGCTGTCCTCTTGCTCGGGTGTCAGCACGTTCGGGTGCGTGTCCGTGCCATCCTGGGTGGCTCGTTTTTGACGACTGGACGAGTTTCTATGAGTTCGCGAGCGTGTTTCGGCCGACACGACAGGTTGGTGTGACGTCATCTTCGAAGAACTGTTGCTTTTGAACCCAAGTCGATGTTCAGCATGGAAGGTGGTGCGTTGGTTTGTCTGTTGGAGCACAAGCGTGTCTGTTCCAGCCCTGGAACCGAGCCTTTCGCTCAAAAGCTTTCGAGTTCGTTTCTTCTCTTTTCAGCATCAAACTTGAGTTACTTTCTTGTCTATCACCAAAGTTATTTACTTGCTCGGCGAAGCTGTTCTCGCTCTGTCGAAGTTCTCTTCGTGCCTTTAAAGCTTCTTGAACCATCGCATCTACTGTTGCTACGGAGTATCTTCTCCCGTCTGTTGACCTGCGTGGGATCACAGCTGCTGTGACCCCGGAAGCACACACTAGGGTCACACATACAGTCATTACCGTTAGTATTTCCGCCATTTTGGTCGGCGATCTCAAGGCAGGAAGAACTTGACCGGAGCCAATGGCCACCCGATGACTGGCTGGGCTGCGGCAGACGTGCTGGTGCTGATGATGGTGATGGTGGGATTCCGGCTGATGACGTGGGAGTCGCTGATGCTTCATTGATTTGACACAGCTGGACCGTCTGCTTGTTGGCAGTTGTGGCAGCTGCAGACGTCTACACACTGCACTTGAACCTCCGTCAACCTTCAACAGCTGCTCACAGTTTGATCCTGAAGTCGGGTGCCCGCACTTCTTCACACTGGCTGCCTGTGAAATGGAATAGAAAAACAGATCACGAGTCGGGAAGACCATTCTTATGTTCAGCTGCTATTTTTACAATAGTCTCATTTCTATTTTCAAGACATTTTACAGTTAACAGGAGTTTAACTCATGAGTTTCTTAAGGAAGGGATTTTACACTGGACATAGGAGTTTATATATCTTGTCAATAGTGTTTCAAGTTTATTTGTGGACTTTTTAACAGTCATGCATAATTGTAATGCGATTTCTTCCTTCACGATATTTCTGGAAAATATTTCATCCTCAATAATCCCAGTCACATGAAATAATTTTTACAGTATGGATGCTCATTAAAACAAGGAACAACACAGCGATAAAAATGCATTCTCGGCTTTGCTAGGCTGTAGGAAAGGAGGATTGTGTCCTTTGATATGCACAATCCTCACGAAACTTGTTGTCTACCAATCAACTATCAGTGTGGGAAAGACAATAAAAGCGATGTCATTACGATGAGTCTGACGATGTGATGGGAAGCCACATCATAACGACAAGTTATAACGATACTTTAGTGACAAGTTTCTCAAAGACACAATTTCTTTGTCGCATTTTTTTTTAGCACTTCAACAATCATTTGTATTGATTGTTGTTATTGATGGATGTACAATTTTTAGTGCTCTGATCTGTTGCTCCCGAAATGTGCGAGTAATTTCCCTGAGGTAGTAGTAAAAAGTCACGTGGCCATAGCGCCATGAACACAGGCTTCTTCACCTACCTGTGCAGGTAGACAGTCTACCGTGACTGATCTTTCTCTCAGGTATGTAGATGAGTTAACCAGATGCTAAGGTCATCAACAAGCAACTAAATGAGGTCAAGGGCCTTTGGCTTCTTCAGAGTTATCTCCAGTCATCAACTCATTAATTAGTCCAGTGATCTAGACAAACACCCGAACTCAATGAGCAGACATTCTCGTCACCTGTTTCCTAAGTCGAGCGAACTCGTTAAAGGCGCGCCGGTTGGCTGGTTTGCTGGATCGCGGGGGAGAAAAAAAATGAAGTGGTCCACAAGAACCAGTGCCTTGTAACTGTCAGTAACGGATTACGGCCCACGCAGCGAGTTCCAGAACCCAAACTCATGAGGTATATGGCTGGTTCCCAACAAACATCGAATTCTAAATCTGTTTAGTCAGAGATGCAAATGAAAGGTGTTCTCAGACTAGGAGACAACCGGCATAGCAACACGTGTCTGTCGTCAATGGTTTCGATGTCGTTAGATGACAGACTAAGAAATGTTGTCTAACATATAACAAGTTTACTCAAGGTACACCCACCACCCACCCACCCTCAACACACCAAAAATTCTCAAACAATATATTCGGTAAAGAAACAAAAAAAAAAAAATCATCGTAATACCCACCATAGGAGATGACGACTTCATGATAGTCCCGTGCCTAACGGTCGGTGTTCCTCTTTTGTCGTAGATGCTGTCTCGAGATTTGCCGGTGTTCGTTCACTTTACACCTCCACAGACCGGCCTACAGCCACGAGGCGGCAAAATCCGCTGGAGTTAGTGCCTCGCCAAACTTTGGAAGTGAGAGTAGGTGGGTTTGTGGGGGTAGGTTGGGGTGGGATGGGGAGTGGAGGGGGTCCAGACACAAACTCCTCTATACACCGCGTATCCTTGTAACCGGAGATACCTGCGCTCCGCTGATGCACCTGAAGGTGTGTTCAACAGACTCGTGCTCTCGCAGCAAAGTCTCGCCGGGTGCACGTGAGACCTGCCGGGCGCTGGGTGCCGCGAATGCGTGCGTTGGCCACCGACTCTACCTTGGGGTTAGCCAAGCCCGAGTAAGGGGCACAGCCGATGAAAAGAGAGAGAAAAAGAGAGCAATCGAAGCTCTCTGTGCTTCGGCAAATGAGTGAGGTGCTTGTGTTGGTGAGGGAGTAGATACAGTTGGGTGTATGCACTAACGGCTGATTCACTTCCCGGTTAACAATCCCATGCACCCACGCACCAGGCGCAAGCATCCCAGACTTAAAGGGCCCATACCGAGTTTTTGGATAAGAATCAGGAAAGGTTTAAATGGCACCGGGGCGGACTGACATACTGCACAATAGACAAACACAATACGAGATAACCAGGATAATAACATCAAGGCTTGAGAGTCCATCTTGTCTAACCACTAAAATAGCAAAGGACACACCAGAGTTTGAGATGGAGAGCTAGTCTAACTAATCTCAAATCATTCAGGACATAATATGATACAATTTGATACAATGTAGTCCCTTTCGCTTGCTTAACTGCTAATGGGATTTATTTTTTGCGCGAAATAATTCTCACCAGCCTGTACAGGAACCTTTCGCGCTCCATCTGTAGAGCAAACGGCATCCGCTGCAGCCACCACGACAAAGGCCCAGCGACCGTAAACAGCCGTTACACTTTACTAAAAAACAACATTCCAGAGTTTAGTCTGGTGGGCGATTAATTAACTATTGTTTCAGCTCCTGACTCCAACAACTCCCCTGCGACGCCCACAAAACAAACGCAGACGAATGGTTGACAGCAGTGCTGGTGATGAAGATGGGATTGTTCGTGGACGAGGCAAGCCTGATCGTCAAGCACCCTTTTCCTTTCTATTTCCTCGCTCTCACTCTCCCGTACGTGGTAATATCCGGGAAATACTTTCTCTAAACTGCTTTCCTCTCTTGGGAGCAGTCTGTCACTTTTTGTTCGTTCTATTTGTAGAGCTGCTGCCGTCAGCGGGAGATTTCATAACAAAATTAAAACCCTCGCAACAGTTCGTCATTCGTTTTTTGTTGCAGGACCACAGAACTACAGGAAGTCAACATTCACACAGCGATTGTGAGCAATCAATTCGTGTCAGACATCTTTGTCGATCGTGATTGTCAAAACAGGATTGTAAAAAAAGTTGTCAGCATTTAAGTGATTGTCGAATACGACTGCCAATCACGATTGTTGATCACGACTGTCTGGATTATTTGATCGTGATTGTAGGATTTGCAGAACATGATTGTCGACCATGTGAAGAAGAGGGGCTCGATGTTCTTTCCTTTACCCTCAACAGATTTGTTACTATAATATAAAAAGCGAGAAAAGACATCAAAAATTCAAGAAATAATGAAAAAAATTATGATGCATGAGGAAAGGAATGAGAATTTTAATAAGAATCGCACGCTTCGCTGGATTCAAAACAAACTTGGACAACTGTCCGCAGGGACAGGGGGTGCTGTGAGGGGGAGGTGGAGGGAGGAGGTAGATGCAAGCGCTTTGCCTGACCTGCCGAGAACAGTTTCCTTGCCCCACTGCCTTTAAAAAAATAACTGTAAAGATCCAAGAAAAAGTGCTACATGAAGGGCTGTTACTGTAACACCATGATACAGGGAGGGTGAATGGGTGAAAGGTGTTTACGTGCAGTGGTAGCTGTGATCAGAGCAGCGGAATTATAATAAAAAGTGGGACCCAGCGGCAGCAGTCTGTGGCTGCCATGAGCAGACAGCATCACATGTAGAGGCAGCCTTTGGACTTTGCAGATTGAAAAACCAACCATCAAGCTCCTTGCTATTACGTCACAGTTGTACAGTCGTACAGCCATGTCACAGGTCTGATCAGGCAAAACGGTTCGTTGGTGTGTTCGTTCGTCGCTGCACGGGTCGTTATGTCAGTCGTTATGTCAGAAATGAAGACGGCACGGAACAGTATGTCCTGTCGCTGGTGATGCGTTCAGAGTGATGACATGACATGTCGTTTGATAAGCTGTGGGTCATTTACAGCGGGAGGGAGAGCCCAGGTCTTATCTCAATCTTCTAGTAACGAGGGCCCGCTACCTCGTTAGCCGAGACTTCGTTTCAACTGAACCTCGTACAAGACCTTTGACCTCTCAGTCCTAAGATCAGAAGAAGATCAGCTCCATATCCGTTCGGAAGAAGCAAGATACTGACTCTACCTTCAGGTTAGTCAATATCCAGTCGGGGTTATTTCGCTAGTTTCCCAGGATGCAGTAGACTACTTTTTCATCTTCTTCGGCGACAGTAGACTACTTTCCCAGCCTCCAAGATGTCAGTAGACTATTTTGCCAACTCCTAATCCGTAGAAGACTATTTCACCAGGAATAAAGGAGGGAAGGAAATAAAACAAAAGGACAGTATCAAAGGAGAACAGCGAGCCTTGTAAACAGATGAAAAATAGCGTGCCCAAGAGAAGAGGGGGGCACAGGGTGTGAAGGGGGCCCAGTCCTGGTCACTGATTTGGGACTAGGAAGAAATAAAGAACAGAAGCCACAGCAAAAGTACAGCGAATAGAGATCTTGTTGGTAATCCACAGTGCTTACCCTCTCTTCGACCTGGATACTGTTTTTATTCTCTGCTGCTCGATGGCTTGTGTGTGTGTTTGTGCGTGTGTGTGTGTGACTCATCTCACGCAATGCGAGTTTTAGTTGCCTCCCCACCAAGGCCGGTGTACGTCACGATCCCTGCGCCGCCGCCATCCTCCACCGACCACATGCACGTGATGACATGAAGTTTACAGCGCCATCTGACGACCCTCACACGCAATCACACGAACCACCTCCCTGGCATCTCGCGAGGCTCTCGCCGCCATTGGATGACCATAAAACCTTTCAATAACAGTCGCCAGGGTTAGACAGCAAAGCCAAGTTTCAGCCAGATTAATTTTCAAATTAATTCTTCGCGCTGGAAGTATAGATTAACAGTCGTGCGGGTATTACTTTGCAAGAATTGTAGCTAATATCCACACTTAAATGTCAGAACTGTAAGTAATATCTATAGTTACATATCAGAGTTATTGCCCCTTACGCTGGTGACACCGCCTTAGGTTTAGGGTGAGCAGCTCAGTTTTGTATTCGATTAACACTTTGTCAACCTGTTTACAAGATTTTTGAAATGGACAATCGATAACAGGTCACCCAATGAGCGTCTCTTTATGTCTCCCCTGGGAAGACGGGTAGAAAGAAAAACAGAGCAGTTTGTAGCAGCTCACCAGGTTGTGAATGGTGCAAATGTCAAGAAGCTGCTCAGCATTACTGTGTGTGAAGGAGCAGTTGTTCAATGTGTGAAGAAGTAACTAACTGATCAGTACAGTTGCAGTGAGTGTGAAATTGCTTAATATAGTTTGTGAAGTGCTTGTGTGAAGTTGCTCAGTATATGTTACAGCTAGCGGATGAGCGGAAGTTTCAGTCTCGTTACACTGTCCTACACGTGGTTACGGTCCCTTGATCTTACTCAGACAGACCCTGTTACACTTCACGCCCTTTTTGTTCCTGTTTAATCAGGACATTTAGGAAGTAGGGTCTCCCATTACTGGTGTCAGAGATGCTGCAACAAAATTGTAGGTGTGGTTGCGGCTTCCCAAATTACTTTTTCTGTCTGCGAATGGCAAACTGTCCACTTTTCTGCGGTAATTACAAAACCTATACATCGTTTCCTGTTTTTGACTTTCCGAAAATTAAAAATGTCAACAGAATGCAATTTGCTTTGTGCGATCATTACCCTTTCAGTAAAAGTACAACAGTCAAAGCTGCGCAATACAAATGAACATGATCACATGAGTGTTTGCAAAATGCCATTGTGTCTAAACAGCAGGATATTATTCTTACATCACAACATCCAAATGTCATTAGATAAAAAAAAGCACAATGTTGTTTTGGAAAAAAGCAAACCGTGCGAAGGTCACACATGATAGTCTGTGAAAAGGAAGCAATTCCATTTGATAAGATTCGCAACAATGGTCAGATTTTGGCAAGGACTTTGAAAAATCCAAGACACTGCATGGGCAACACTGTGAAGTCTTTGAGGTCAGTCCATTTCCAACCAATATTACATCTTTGACAAGTATATAGATAAACTAAAACACATGCTCAACAATCATACAGCAAATAAAAGAGCGATCAAGTATTAAATGGCTTTCTGGACTTTTCGGCATGACAAAATAACACGACCTTTAAAAATGACAAAACTGAAAGTATCTTAAAGTGGGAAAAAAATTGAAGCCACATAGATTATGAAATATGAAAATACTCAGAATAAAATAAATTAAAAAATAAATTGCGTTCATTATGTTCCTCGCTGGGAGTTAGTTTGAACCTTTGTCATTTCCACGAACTCAAACACATGAAAGACGAAGCCGTTTAAAACGACTGAAGGGGAACCTGAGGTTGGGGAGGGGAACACAACAGATTGAGAGAGGGTGGCAAGTGTAAGCCATGTGTGGTTGTATTTACATATATTAGCTATTCCTAACACACACCATGTGGCCAAGTCCCTGTTTTTGCTGCTGAATACAAAATGTCAACAAATGGCGGAGGTGTGGCTTTGTGTGACCGTTAGTGCGGACTGGCCGACTGGTGGAAGATGAAAGAGAAAATGTAACAATTACAGTTGTGAGAAAAAAGTTGCAAGATTTTTTTCTTGGTAAGCTCTCGCCTTGTTAACATCCCGTTTTCTTTATAGTTTCCTATTAATTCTTTATCTTTTCATAGATTACCCACAAGGCGGTGGAACATTTTTTCTTTGGTAAAGGTAGCTTTAGTCGGGTGACACCAGCCTCTGAGCATGCTTCACCTGCCATCAAGTGAAGTTATGGCTGCCGCCATTTTATTGCTGTTTTGTGCTCCGATGGTCGCCAAAGTCCTTCACTGTGATGCTGGGCATCCTTCATCAACCTCAGAAATCAGCTAACCGACTTATTCACCTCGGTTAAGCCAGGGCTTGACACTCTGTATTCTTTATTGTGATTACTTTTTGAAGTACAGAGCCTGTCGCCTCCTTCTGGGCAACAGTTGCTAACAACAACTCTGTTTTTCTCTTCACAGAACAATCCTCAGAATTTGTGTCTTAGTTCTGTAATGTGTTGCTTGCTATTTAATGTGTTTATGTATGTCAGTGAACAGAAAACACGAGATTTTGTGTACAGTGCCAATAACCCTGAAATGACATCTTCTGTTTTGGGGATGTTTGATTTTGAAAGCGCTGTGATGGTTGGGTAAACTGTTCAACAATTACCCATTATTATTATTAAAACAACAAGCTTTCATTACAACGAATCCTCGAGTTATAGAGAGGAAAAGTACGAGAGTCTGTTAGACTACTACAATTAAAGACAGAACTGACAGTGAACAGTCAAATAAATGTACAACAAAAGGAAAGGGAAGAACAGAAAGAGAAAGGAAGTAATTAACAAGACCTCGCCAAGGATGGTGCTCATTAAGGTTGATTAGCGGCACAGAGGCGAGCGCACGTGCCACACCCTCTGTCGACTTTTGACCTCGCGCCGGCTGCCCGACTAAATGCTGCACGTGCTAAAAGGTCACGTGACCCTCGCAAGAACGCCGGGGCAAGGCTCATCACAATGCCAGAGAAGGTGCGAATGCAGACCACTGACAGTGCAGATACGAGGGAAAGAACACATCGCCCTCATCGTCGTGGAAAATAGCGGGAACCAGAGCTCGGAGGGCAGGGGGAGGTGTTTGCGAGCGAGCGAGGGGTCAAACCTCGCACATCAGTGGATCTTAGTCCTGAAATCAGATTAAGACTTGTACTTTTGCACAAAGTACACAGGCCTTGGAGTAAAAAAGACGACTTGGCAGACACCCTAACCATGGAGAGCTTGCTGAAATAACAAATCGAAAAAAAAGTCAGTCTTAACCACCAAGGCAGCCAGACTCTCTTCTCTCTGGTGTTTTAGAGAACATGACGTCACCGTTGTATATGGACGACTTAAAAAAATGTTCTTTAATTCTTTTCCGTTATGTTGTTGATGTCGATCAATGTTTTGTAAATGTTTGTGAAATATTCTATAACTGAACTACACGTACGCAGACACGCACTGGCTCACATACACACATGCACACATAAACACCCACATGCACCTGCGCGCATACTCAGATGCCCGTTATTCTTTCCACCATCCTTTTTGATTTAGTTTTACACAGTTGCTACAGAAAACTCAGTAACCACGAAGTATCCATGAACTGTTATGAGTGTCAGGGGGAACAGAACTGCGCGCCTGAAAGGATTTTCCTGAAATGGACTGGTGTCTTCTTTCAATCAAGATTGGTGGTGGTGGTGGTGGTGGTGGTGGTGGTGGTGGTAGTGATGATGATGCAGGAGTTAGGAGGATGTCATCGAAACCGTCCCTTAATTGATAAGCACTGAACACACTTCTTTCTTGGTTGAGTTTTGTTTCTGACAAAAGGTTTTGTTTATTAACAGTCCTTTTGATCTTCACATAATCTAGATGTGTTATCGCAGCTCTCGACAATTCACTTTACCGTTAATGTTACATTTGTATTTTTTGATAACAGTCTTCGCTGTGTTTTGTTATTTTCATTACTTTATTAAAGTTATGGCCATTTGCTTGTTTTCTTCTCTTTCAGATTCTCTCTCTTTCTCTTTCTTTAGTTTCCTTTTCTCTTGTACTTCTCTCGAGCTCTTTCTTTTCTACTTTCTCTCTCTCTCTCTTGCTGTTTGCTTGCTCGCTCCATGGTTCCACGCCAAGAAGCGTGCGGTTACATACACAGGAAAGGCAACGGTTATTACGTGTAAATGTCACGTGCCTGGTTTCTGCTTTTACGTGTGATAAACTTGTTTACTCTCGATAATGGGCTTTCCTCTCGACGCCTGAGGGCGGTGATCGTAAGTTCACATCCGGATGTGGAATGTACTAAGTGACAAGCTGTACAGTCAACACACAAACTGGTTCACATTCACACGACTTTAACAAAAAAACTGAATTACTGGCGTATATAGAATTCTGTTTTTGTTTTTAAACATCACAGTTTTGTAAATGATCCGAAACAGATTTCATTAGGACCGACAATAGTGATGATGATAACGATGATAACGAACACTTATAAACCGCTTTTTCGAAGATACACTTATAAACAACAAGCAGATATAATAAAAAAATTGCACGCGCATGCACACATACACTAAATAATTACAAATACACATTAATAGCACATGTCCAGACAAGGTACGAGGAAGTCACTTATGTCGAGTAATTAGCTCTTAAGGAGGTCATGTGACTCTGAGTGAGGCAGGCTGATGAGGAAGCTGTTGAAAGCTGAGGGGGTTGGTAGGGAAAAGACCTCTGTCCAGACATCTGTGTTTTTGTGACACCTGTTGTTAGAAAATAAATGAGCAATGATGTAGAAATGTATAATATTATGTGTGCTCAGACACTTACCAATGGGCGTTTCCAGAAACAGTGAAATAAGAGAAAGTTTTTAGCATTCATAACCTTCTAAGACAATGTTAGATTATAGTCGTTTAAAATGTTTTTATGCACAGATGTGTGTTTGTTTGTGAACTTTCGTTTGTGCAAAGTGCCAGTTAATACTCTCTCTAATTAATTTGTTTGAACTCTGAATTCTGGTGTCTGGTCCCTGAAGGTACTTAGAAGGCAGACTAGTGTTTAGGGCGCAGAAGGATGCCACTTCGCTTGTTAGAAATAGCATGTGGACCACGCCCCATGGTGGGCGTTCACTGGCATGAGTTGCCATGAGTTGCCAAGTTGCCATGAGCTGGCAGATTTGCATGACTGATCTGCCCGTTAACTTGCTGATGACGCACACACTATGGGAGCTGATCTGGTGACTCATCCTGTATAAACACTATGCTAGGAAAAGAAGGAGAAAAGAGAGAAATGTTGTGAAACTGTATCGGAGCCAAGATAAAAAAAAAAAAATGTTTGAAGAGCCGGGGAGTAAGCGATGCGGTCTGATACGAATCGAAGTTGATCGCGCATCTCCGAGCCAAAGGACCTTCGGCTTCAGAAGGTGGCTGCTGCACAGTCAGGATACACAAGATGCCTGTTGTGCAGGTCACGTGGTATTCTATGGATTTTAAAAGGTCTCGCAAGCAAATATAACTTCATTTTTTTAAAGAGAAAAATTGGAAGATTGATTAAAATTTTTCAGTGGACTTGAAAAGAATAAACCACATTACAGACTTTGTTCTGGAAAATACCCTGCACGCTGATTGGCTGTTACTTACTACTGACTATATCTCGTGATCATATAAGTTTATATTCCACAGTTGTTTTTCATCATCACTTAAGTCAGTGCATACTTCATTATCCTAGACTTGTGTGTGTCGTGTCAGGAACTAAACATTCTGCTCACGGACGCCGTGGAAACCAAGGGAGAGAACTAGAAAGATCTAACTCTTTACAGTTATCTCCCTTGATTTCAAAAACTTACATGTTCAAAACCCGGTCTCCTGCATAATACCATTCAGTTTACATTGAATAACTACATTACTGTAATAGTAGTAATATCATGATGGTGCATTCTTTACATGTACAGTCCCGCTTACTGAGGATGCTCCCTGAATTATTTTCAGTTAAAAATTTTGAAACTTTAGCGTTAAACTGCTTAGTACATGTAGTGAGCTGTAGTCAATAGCTCCCTAGTCATGATACAAAGTTCTCGTATGTTGTCATAATAAAGGGGAACATCTTATGCAGTCCCTTCTATTAGGAGCAGCTTTTTGTGAAAAGATTAAAAATTTTATTTAAGCCTTGCAAGTGATGTGTGTCGCTCATTTAAGTGTTATTGTCTGTTACAAAATAAGCATGTCACACCTTGCTGTAAACTCTAAAGTAGGAATCAGACTCTTTAAACCATGGCGTTTGATATCTACAATTTTACTCATTAATGAAGCTTTTGATGCGAAAGTTTCTTGTAGAAGCTGGGTTGGGTTCACATTTTAAAGGTGGCGAGTGTGTAGTGCACAGCCCCAGGCACGCATTACCCGAGTCTTGCCATCTTGCAATATTTATTCCAGCCCCACCAGATATCTGCGCCATCACCGAATGCCGCGGTGGTGATGAGAGAAAAAAACAGACAAGGAAACAGCCCCTCCCCCCCCCATGATGTCTCTTGACCTCTTTGTCCGCATTCCACTTCCTTCTCTTCTTCCCTCTGCCAGCCTGGTCATCGTTCTATTTGGCTTGATTGGGATTTTTTTTTTCCTTTGAAGGGGAATCCCTGATACAGCCGTCACGACACTTCGTAAAATATTAACCGAGGAGAAGTTGAACAAACTAAATTATTCCTATGTTATTTGATTTTCAAATGGAAGCTATCGCTGCCCCCAAACCGAAGAAATAAAAATAGAAAAACGAGTTTCACAAATGTATCCAGAGTAAGGATGTGTGTTTGTGTCTTGACACGTATTTTGGAGTCGGCGTGAGTTTTTTAAATGCATTTTGAAACAATAAATTAAATTTTTTGTTCTCCTTCATTTTGCCTCCCAGCAGTGTATCAATGAACTTAACGTCGAATATTCTGAGATATATATAAATGCTTATGTTAAGGCCACTCTTGTGAATTCTTTAAATCAGTGATGGAATAAGACCAGCTGACATGCCAGACATAAACACTAGACACCCACATTTTAGGGTTTTTTTTCTGGGAGATAAATCATACGGCCTGACATGGAGCTTTCCACGGCACCCGAGTGTTGATATCCTGGCGAGTAGTCAAGTTGTTTGTGACTTTCTCGTAAACAAAGACTCGGAGTCAATTTGCTTAGTGCGCTCTGTTTATTTTAAATCCAAACTATGAACATTTTCAACTACTGTACAAAACATTATTGTACTAACATGAGAATTTTCTTTTTTGACTTGAGGTACATGGGATGCTATGCCTGTATGCAAAAGTCACAGGAACTTGAAATCATTTATTCCCTCAGCAGCCAATCGTCTCCAGTTGTCCGTTGTGTGTATGTTAACAATGGTCTAGACCAGGGGTGGGCAATTAATTTTCCCAAGGGGCCGCATGAGAAATTGGGATGGTTTTACAGGGCCGGACTAATATAGTTAACTTAGTTTTTACCCAATACTGTATATGTATACTGGCGGGCGGGCCAGCGGGGGGGCCGGTCAAAGACAGGAGGCGGGCCGGAAGCGGCCCGCGGGCCGCCCTTTGCCCAGGTCTGGTCTAGAATATAGATGTAAGAGTGTGTGTTTTCATATTTTTAATAATTAACAGCCTTATCCTTATGTTGTCTTTATCTTTCTATTGTAACTAATTGTTCTGTGTTTGTAACTGAAATACTTCTCGATTATAATTGTCCATTGGGATTCATAAATTTAATCCTTGTCATTGTTATCACTCACTGTTCACCAGACAACAACTCTTACAACACCCGAAACCCTGAAAGCCTTTTGTTAAAACCTTTTAGCCTTTTCTGTTGGGGTAAAGGGTGGTCGTGCTGCAGTCAGTGAGGCTGGCGGTGCTGAGGGCGAGCTGGTCTGCATGCCGGAGGAAATGTGTCCAAATGCAGGAGGATAATACGGCTTTTCCTCCCGGCTCGTGACTGCAATTTTTCCGAGCAGGTGGTTGCCCATCAAGAGGGAGAGAGAATTGTGGGTTAGGGTGGAGGTTGGTGGGGGGAAGGGCTACGTACACTAGCTGCACGTGCGATCCTCCTTCTCAATGACTTCACGCGACAAGGCGCGTGCGACTCGGGAGGGAAGAAGACAAGAGACCAGAACACACGATTGGCCAGCGTCTGGAGAAAGTTTCTTGTCTTAACGCAGAGCGCCAGCCAGCTAGCGGCTCTTGAAGACTAACAGAAGAAGAGGAAAAAGCTGTGGAAGTGAGTGGAATGGACCAAGCTAGACACTGACTTTCTACTTGCATCAAGTCCAAGGAAAGGTAAGGAAAGATGTTTTTCAATCTTCCCTTTCCGATGAGAGACAATCGCTGGGTGGGAGATGGTGTGAGGCAGAGGCGCTCGATCACACTTGAGACAAACAAAGTACGGTGCAATGAAAAAAATGTCATGGGACTCAAGGCCGCACGTTTCTGTCTGATTTCGGTTGTTTTCGAGCGATGACATTTCTTGATTCGTCAAGGAGAACTTGTTTGTGTGATCTTAGTAGGTGGTAGTGGTGGTGTTGGTGGCTTTTCCTTATATTTAGGTCAATGATTTTGTCCTTGGAATATTATACATGTATTCATATTTTTCAACCGAAAAGTCCATCGACCTTTTATATTTTGTCATCAACTTAAAGTTGTTTTTTTGTTTTGTTTTGTTTTGTTTGTTTTTTTTTGAGAGAGAGGGATCAGGCTTTGGGCTTGTTGATTGATGCGAATGAAGAAGATACACCCTAGAAAAGAAAGACTGAAAATAGGAGAATGTTTATTTTAAATGAAGTCATCTTTATTTACCATTTCTTGTTTGGATTATAGGAAACCAGTATCTGCAGCCAAAATTCATCAGTTTGACAAAGAAACACGTTTTAAAGATGTTTTGAAGACCCTGGACCTGCTGTGATGGAGAAATACTACCCCCGAGCAAGCGCCAGTAAAGGCAACAAGAATTTCAGACTCTTTCCAGTCAGTTGGAGGAAATTCAGGGTCACTGCCTTGGGCGTTTGGATGACAGTCTTTATTGCTGCTGTCTTCTGTTTGTCCTGGTTCGTCCTTCCCTCCGAAGCAACGCGCGTCTGGAATTCGGACCTTCAGCAGAAACAGAACTTGCCGAGAAGTGTGGGCGGCAAAAGAGTTTATGCTCAGACAGAAACAGAAGCTGGAAGGACTTTGGAGCGAGCGAAACCTGGCAAAGATCACACAACAGGCAGGAAAGGGAAGAGCAAGAAGATTTGGGACAGGAAGGGGCGTCCCAAGAAATTTGCAACTCTGGACCCAGTGTCATCTGTCAGTGGCTTCCATGAAGCAGGCAGTCCAAACTACCTTACTCGGCAGCAGGACCAGGAGACGAGGGTCAACGAGACACCTGCCGACGCAAAGGACAGAAAGGGGCAGGTAACTAATGAGGCTCTCACCTGGAAGAGGCAGCCGAGCGAGAAGGAGGTGCAACAGTTCCAGAAGCTCGTGGTGAGGACCATGGAGTGTCGAAACCTGCCCGCCCTCTCCCTCAGCCTCGTCAAGCGAGGACGCGTCGTCTTGGCAACCAACCTCGGGTACGCTGACCCAGAGGCACGGATGCCCGTGATGAATGAGACGAGGTTTGCGATTGGTTCATTGACCAAAGCCTTCACTGCGACGGTAGTCACAGACTTTCTCATGGAGCGGAAGTGAGTACTGATAGTTTGGTAAGAGGTTCTCGATGTGTGTGTTTTGGGGGGAGGGTGATGAAGTGAGAGAGAGAGAGACAGTGTGAGAGTATATATATATAGATATGCGTGTAACAGAGTGACGGGATGATTATAGGGTTGGTTAGTTGGTTCGTTTATTGGTATAGGTAAATAAGTAGGTTGGGAGTTGGGTTTATTATTTAGCAGCTGTGTTATAGTCAGCTTTAACATAAATGGCAACGCTCTATGACCTCCACAAATTTAACTTAATTCAACGCATATCTGGTATCTGTAGACAGAAACGCCTTTTCAAAGAAATATTCATCACATTATGAATTCCCCTAACCGCCAAATACGTCTGTGTTCTTTCAGGTAAGCATCAGTTGAGATAAACACACACACAGTCTCTCTCTTCCTTTCTCAGACACTCCCTACTTCCCTCTCTCTCTCTCATGCACATTTTCCACACACCTGAGATGAATACGTCACGTGACTTGTCAATTTCCTATCGGTATCTGAAAGAGAAAAGCAAATTTGCGGAAAAATATAAATGAGAAGACAGCATCAACTGTCATCACATTGATTGCAATAACATTTCTGTATCTGACTTTTGATTTCATAAATACAAGTTTTTCTTCCTGTCCTGCACGAAACCAGTTTAAAAAAAATTGTTAGCCGCGGAAAACAACCAGTAGTGATACCGTTGGATACAACCACAGATGATGATAACCATGGACCACAGGTGAGAGTAATAATGAGTGGTGACAATTGTATCGTGCGATATATCCACTCATAATAACAGTGATAAGACAGAACTAATTATCTGTACACTAAGTAGACATTGAATTTTTTAACAATCTTATTAAAGCAAAAAAGAAACAACAAAAAACAAACAAACCCCAAAAAATCTTATTTTGCTTTGGAATTAGCATGACATGATATCGATCATCACAGGAGATATTCTTGTCACGAGTGCTTACACCTCTCCAATGCCGGTGATCACCGAGGATCTGTAATTTCTTTTCCGGACCCGTTAAGCTGAGTGGCAGAATGAAAGAGCACCGCCCGTAGTCCCCCAGTCATCTTGGAATAGCTGTGGGCGGGTACCCACCACCCCACCACTGTCGTCAGAGAGGCTTTAATGTTCTTATTCTTCTGTTTTTAGACACGGCAGGGCAGAAATGACATTTATTAAATGTACAGGTTGCTTTTTTTAATCTCTTTACCTGAAAACGCCCACGTAGTGCTTTGAAGAGGAGAAACCATTCATTTTTATCCCCTCCTTTTTCTCTCTCTCTCACTACCTCCTATACCTGGTTCACCTTGTTACTCCCCTTCTCTCTCTTTGTTTCACTTTCTTTCTGTCTAAACTTCTGTTCTGCCTGCTAGTATATGCTGAGGTATTATGTACCCCTGGTTTTTATGTATATCGCTGTGTATGTACCTCTGCTGTAATTATGGAGTGATGTATCTACCTCTGTGGTATGTATAGAACTTTCACCTACCTGTGTTTTATTATAGACTTATGTAGTTCAGTTGTACATATGTACAGAGAAAGAGAGCGAGTGTGTGTGTTCGTGTGTTCAATGTATTTCTGTCTATGGAGCTATGTCTATACATGTGTATATGTACAGATTTAGACATCGACCTATGTTGTGTGTACTTTATTACATTTTTCATCTCTTCTGCTTCTTTATTTTTTTCCACTCTTTGTGCGATCCCGTAACATTTTCTTTCTTACCCCTACCTTCACACACATTATCACCTCTCCTCCCTCACACACACACACACCTTGTCTTGCTTGATCTCTTTCCTTTTGTTAAAACAATGATAATTTAAAGTGTAAAACACTAATTTCTTATTACAAGTTTCTAAGCTGGAAAGTGAGAATGTGAGGGAGGGAGATAAAGAGGTGGGAGAGACAGAGCGGAGGACAGAAAGAAGGGGACAGGCAAAGAAAAGGGGAGATAACTCGTATTCAAACCCACAGGCCCCTTCAACGGAGGGAAAGTGGTGAAGAGAGTGGTAGAGAGAGATAAATAGTGCGATAGAGTGGTACAGCGAGAGGTGCAGTGGTAGAGTGGTGACGAGTGTAGTGAAGAGAGTGGTAGAGAGAGTGGTAAAGCGAGTAGTAGAGAGGCGAGAAGTAGTGAAGGAGGAAGCGAGTCACTACCACAGACCACCACGTGTTTCTAGGGGACTGACGCAGGGTTAGACCAGATACACACATGTCGGTCTGCTGCAACAATAGTTCTCTCACAACGGATATCCGCCTCAAGAGCTATAGACCCATGGTGTTTCGATGGACAAACCAACAAACAAACAAACAAACAAACGAACGAACAAACAAACGAACAAACAAACAAACAAACAAACAAACAAACAAACAAACAAACAAACAAACAAACATAAATGGAAAGACGAAAATCGCAACAAAAATTCTTGTTCTAACCCCAAGTACACCACCAGCTTTCTCACCCGCTCTCTTACCTATTCTCTCACCTGCTCCCTAATGTACTACTCATTCTCTCTCACTTTCTCTAAGCAACTTTCACACTCTCTCTCTCTTGCCATCCCTCATCCACTTTCTCGCCTTTTCTTTAATGCCCCTGTCGGCATCTCACCCTCTTTCTAACTCCCCTCTCGCCCTTTGTCACCTCCATTCTGTTATTCACTCCCTCAGCCACTCTCTTCCACTCTGCCATTATCTCTCGAATCTCTTGCCTCATCCCCTCTTCCATCTGTCGCTCTCTAACCCACTCTCTCTCTCTCATTCACTCTCTCACCTGTTCTCATCCACTCTCTCCCTCTCTCACCTGTTTTCATCCACTCTTTTACTTTTTTCCCTTCACACTCTCATCGATTCATCCACTCTTTCTCTCTCATTCACGAGCCCTCACTCTCTCGCTGAACATTTATTTCCCCGAACACGCAAGAACCGTGAACGTTCACAGCAGTGAAATGTTCATAAGCAGACAGGAAAATCATGTCTGCACTCTGGTCTGACTTTGTTGCGAGAAGCGCTGCATGCCGGGACAAAAGACCATCTTAAGTGAGAACTGCTTCCGTCTCAGCGCGAGGTCCCGAGCAAATCGCTGATAATAGAAACGATGTGATTGCGTCCATCAGACAATAACAAGAAAGGGATCTGAGGAGAAAATTGCGATCCAGCGACTGTCTCGGCTTCAGGATTACAAGCCTAAAGCTGGGCTGGCGGTCGGCAATAACAACAACAGTTTGAGCCCCACTTGTATTCTGGTGGCGTGGCCTGCACCCCTGTCCTCCCGTACCTTGCCTCTGGCTGGACCACCGCAGGAGACAAGCCTCGCTTTCGTGGAGCCCCAGTGATGAATGGTTTAACGTGACAAGTGTCTCTCTTAACTCTTTCGTCAGGGCACCTTGGGATTAGTCTAAGACCGAAGTGGTGAAGGTAGGGCTGTAGCCAGGGAATCCCAGTAGGAAATGAAGGGGGAATTGCTGATGCTCTCCCTTTTCACGCGCGCGCGCACACACACACACACGTACGTATGCAAGACACTGAAGGACGTATATACACTCTGCCAACTGCAGAAATAAACATTCTTTTACACACAAACACATGCACGTGTATACACACATATACCTCAGTATGTAGACGCACAAACAATACCTCTACCTATTTATTCCTACTTGCAAAAACACACGTACACACGAGCGTACAGATATACACACACATAAAAGAACATAGCCATCAGCCGTGTGGACATTCTATAAGTTAGCACGATGTATTGTTTCAGTATCAGTCTCGATATACCGGTCCAGAAGCTGCTGCACTCCGACTTCCGGCTCATGGACGAGCACCGCACGCGCAGCGTCACCATCCGCGACCTCTTGGGTCATCGCGCAGGCGTACCGGGCTACTTCAACGCCTTACTCGTTGGACTTCCGGCGCACGTGACCAGATCTGAGTTGCTGTCGTAAGTAAATAAAACACGTCCTGATTTCTTGTAGTCTCCTTCCCTAAGTGTAATAGTTATGACCTAGTTGGTGAGTGTTATTTAAACGGTATTGAAACTGACGAGGGTTTTTCAACATGTTTCATACTTTCTTTTTGTGAGGCCCTCCAAATCACTACAAATCTTGCATCAAAGCTTGCAGTTTTAGACATTTTCAGAGACTGAAGTATAATATCAGGATGGTCAGCATCGACAATTTGTGAATTCTGACATTTTTTTGTAAAAGTAAAAGTAAAATGTTGCTTAACTGTCTGAAACCATCACAGAGAGACAAAAGTACCTGTCCAAGAATGGAGGTGGGGAAAATAACAAATGTAGAGCAAGAACTGTTCACAATGACCCGTGCAAAAGATTATCCAGTTTTTCTAGCCGCCTTCACGGTTCGCAAAGAAACTTACAGCTAAGCTGGCGCTGGACGGGATTCGATCTAGACAGTCAACACGTTGTCCTGTTCCGGAGATTATGGAAACAATGTAGACAGGACGAGTTTAGGAGAACTTCGCAGCATACCCGGATGATGGGTGTTTGCTCGCTCAGATTAATACACGACAGACCTTGCACACAGAACTTGTTCCAAAGACTTCCTGTGCATCGTTTAAAGGACGAGTGGGGTTTGAACCTTCTGTCGAATGTTTCAATGCAGAAAACTGTTTCCCACAATCTGAATACTCACTCTCTCCTGCTCGAAATACACGCCTACAAGTCTGACCCTGCACAGAATAAGATCAGCAATACAATCGTCAGGATAGTCATACAGTGGAACCTCGGTTAACGAACTTAATCCGTTCTGGAAAGCTGTTCGTTAACCGAAATGTTCGTTATCCGAAACAATTTTTTCCATAAGAAATAAAGGAAATAGATTTAATTGGTTCCCAGCCCCTGTTGACTCGCTATTTGAAAGTTACAGGCTGTATATATATATAGGTATTTGTTTTAATGAGAACAGTTATAATGCAATATAAATGGAGTTAAATAAACATAAAAACATTAACGAAAGCATTTAAACATCAGAAAACTTGCCGTTTTGACGGCGTGGTTGGAAACAGGTGTGGGGAGGAAGGGGTGGAATTACTGCTTTGAATCCCCTCTCCATGAGCACACGTGACATCGGGGAGACTTCCCTTTTCTGTAGCTTTGAGGTTGAAGAAAAAATCTTGTCCAGTGTCTGCTCCTTCTGCCTTTTTTTTGTAAAACTCTTCGGTAATACGACATCACAATCCGACAGACGCATGCCACCTTCATACTTTGAAATCATTTCCTTTTTCAATTCATTTGTTGGCCGCGTCCTTGTCATTACCTCACTACTATTAATTGCTCTTAATCTTCTTTGGAGCCATTATTGAGGATTATCTTATTAAAATAAAGCATAACAATCACTAAATAAGAAGGATGCGCACAGGTAAGGAACGACTGATCGTAACTGTGTCTCGAGCGCGAATGATGACATGCTGGTCGGTCACGTGTGGTTCACGTGGCTGTTCGTTATCCGAAATTTTGTTCGCTATCCGAGACAAATTTTTAGCGAAATTTTTGTTCGTTAACCGAAAAATTCGCTAACCGAGGCGTTCGCTAACCGAGGTTCCACTGTAGATACTTTCCCGCTGTGAAAACCTCAGCCAATGGGAAGATGTGTTATATGGCCACATCGTGACGTCACAGTTAGGATATCTTTTCGCACCCCACTAATCCTTTAAGCAACAAACGGTCAGTTTTACACACACCATCGCTGAATACGATGTTACTTTCAATAAGAATATAATAATTATATTTTGAAGATTAAAATGAGTTTAAAGAAGAAAATATTGCTTACATTGGACTCTCCTTCTTTTGACCCTTCGTTGAATAATTAATTTTGCATTTCGTCATATTTTGAAATCAAAAATAATTTTTTAAAAATAATTGATGACAACAAATAAAAAAGTGAATAAAACTATAATACAATGGAGCTGAGTCTGTGAATAATGAGAAATCTGCTTCCAGGAAACTTCAGCATCTACCAGCGGTGGCTCCTCTGAGGTCACAGTTCCTCTACAACAACTACCTCTTCACCTTGGCTGCTCACGTGGTCGAGGTCCTTTCCGGTCAGTCATGGGAGACGCTAATGAGAGACCGAATACTGAGGCCGTTGGGAATGACGTCAACAGGGTTTGTGGACAGGGTGGACAACTTCAGAGACTTCGCCCTACCTTGTGCTCTCGTCAACGGGTCTTTCAGAAACCTCACACCGGAGCTGTTGTTGTGAGTAGAAGGAAAGTAGGGGCGTGTTTGTAGCTTGTTTGTTTGTAAACAGTTTTGTTGTAAGGACAAGGATAGTCAGGGCGTGTTTGTAGCTTGTTTGTAAACACTGTTCTAGGGTGGATTTTTATTGTCAACCCTGGCGTGGATTCTTGTTATTGTATTTTACTGCTCATTCATATCACTGTACACATATATAAACAGAAACAAACAAACAAACAAACACTCTCTCCCTAACACGCACATACACACGAACGCACACACACACAGGTTGAAATTTAGAGAAAAAGAAAAAAAAGTAGAATAAAAAACAGCACAAGAAAGCAAAAAAATTAAAAGAGGGGAAAAAAGAAATAAGAAAGAAAGTATCAAAAGAGAGAGAAAGTGAGAATAAAAAGTTGACCAGATTCGAAAGTCGGAGACAAATCCAAAGCTCCTTTCAGCTTGTTCTGGAACTGACACATATCAGACCATAAAATTGCTCAGAGCTCAAGAAAAACAAGTAACCCAGTGTCCCATCTTTAGCAAGATCCCCGATTATGTCATTTTCCTGTCTCATAAACCAGCGCATGAGGAGGAGAGAGTAGGTTTTATGAATCGCCTTTCTCTCTGGAGCAAGTGCTTCTCTGGAGAGCTGCTGATGAAAGTTCGGTCTCTCGGGCTTACGATAATGCGGACAGACACACAGACGACAGGGCGGAGAAAGAAAGAGAGACAGAGATTGAATTGGATGTTTTTCTTTTAGTAGGTCACTGGTTTCTTTGTACAAAAGTTATACATTTTTTTTTAATTAGACCAAAAAAACCTTGATAAATAAATGTGAAAGTCATTAGCTTGCTTAAACTTTCTGGCTGTAACATGGCATAATAAATAAACATCACTATTGATTTTGTAACAGTAGAGAGAGACAGAGACAGGGACAAAGAGAGACTGACAGAAAAATAATGACATACAAACAGAATAATAGAGGAAGATAGATATGAATATTCATTTCCAAGGAGATTATCAAGGACATTAAGCAGTGGCAGAGAAGAGAAAGAAAAAAAAATCAGAATGTCAAGTTAATACATTTAAAAACAATATTAACATTAAAATACTGTTTTGACTGTAAAATGGTTTGGCATTAAATAAGGCCTAGTATTATGTTTCTGTAATCTGTGAGAGATATGCTTCTTTAAAGAAAGAAAAACATGAAGGTTAGATAAAAAAAAATAACTGTTCTGGATGGAGATGAATAGAGAAAAACAAGTCAGTAAGCTGGGATGGACACTATTCAAATGAGGTTGCATAATATTGAGAAATGAAGCTGACATTGTTCAGAGCCCAGTGTGTCTGTCAGTTTGACACAAACCAGAGAGACTGCTCCCCATGGCCTCTGATTCTGCTAGTGCTACATTTATTGCCAAAGAACTGAGAGTGCTGCAAATGATGAGTAGACATCTAGTCTCAAGGTTTGGGACCTGTCTCTGGTGTTTGTCATAGTCTGCCATTCCAGAAAGCTTTTGTTGTCCACTCCAAGGTCTCTCTACCTCCCTCTCTTTTACCTCCCTCCCTCTGTGATGCTACAGTCAGGGTCAGACACACGTTGGTGTCAAAGACTGTTTCTGTTTGGGCTTACATCCTTTTTTTGTCTATTCTTTGATCCGCGTCTCATCCTTCTTCTAGTTAGTACAATAGTACAAAGAAAGCATGACAAAGCAGCTGATCTTTTAGACTGACATTTTGTATCAGTAGATATTTAGTTTCCCTTAGCTGATTATCTGAACTGTAGAACCCTTAAACAACTTCTTTTGTCTCAACTGACACAGTCTGATCTACAACAAACAGGAATAAACAACACACTATAACAAAAAATTAAAAATAAATAAACAAAATAAAAAAAAAAGAACGAGAAGCGTAGAACAATAAAACAAACTGTAATAGAAAAAAAGAGCGAACAAATAAATGAAAGAAAAGAAAAAGGTTTGTGACTGTTGACATTACAAATCTTTTGAAACCGTTAAACTGTAAAAACAACTCTTGCAGCTCTGTGTCGCCGTGTGGACCGGCGGGTTCCCTCTACTCCACGGCGCGCGACATGGCCCATTGGCTGAGGCTGCTCCTGGCAGACGGCAAGACCTCTGATGGCCGACAGATGCTGAAGGACAGTGTTCTCAAGGAAACCTTCAAGGCAGTTATGCCCCCACCCGGCATTGGGACCGACCTCACGCGGCCCGTGTATCCCATCAGTGACGTGGAACAGTCGTACGGCATGGGGTGGATCACATCCAACTACAGAGGTCAGGGACTTCTCATGAGTGAAAATGTCATGCACGGCTTTCAACTGAGAAATCTGACTAGAAACCTGTTGTTTTTTTTTTCTTAGATTTTGTTTCTTGGATAGAAACTTGCCACGTGCAAACATAAATATATACTTAAAGGTTGTGGCGTATGTTTTATGACCAGCTAACAAGGGTATCAGCGTTATCTGGGTAATGTACCTTTCCCTGACAGGATGTCAGCTGTCACTGCGCTCGCAGACCAGCTCAACGGGTGGTGAAGGGAATAAAAGCATTGTGGTGCTCCACGTTTCCTTGTATGTTTTGCGTAGGCACCCTCTAGATAAGATCGATGTCATATTTTGCTATGCTTAGTTTATTTTATTACTAACACGAGTAATATCAAATAGAAGATAGAAATATAAGAAAGATGCTCGGATACGAAATACACGAACAAAATAACAAGTCTGCAACTTTCCCTTAGACAAAACGAGAACTCCTGACAAAACTTTGCTCAGGGCTGGACAAACGGTAGATATGTCTAGAGTGATGATTTTCTATGGTGGCCGTCTGTTGTTGTGCAGGCTATCGCAAGATCTGGCACTCGGGGGGCATCGTGACCTACTCCTCTCGCCTGTGGCTGCTGCCAGGTGCGGATGCTGGTCTGTTCGTGGCCACAAGCGGTCCGCAAACGTCACAGAAGGCGCACGGCCTGACTGCCATCACGAGCCTGGCAGCCGACCTCTTGCTAGGAGAAGAGCCCTGGCTAAACTCCTCCACCGTCTGCTCCTTCCCCTCCCCATGGAACGAGCACAAGGCCACAGAAGTGCCCGTGGAACGTCATGACGTCACGACGAAAAAACCGTCAACTAAGGTGGCAGCACAAGTCGTTAACGACCTGGACGAGCTGACCGGAACCTACTTCCACGAGGCTTTCGGAGAAATCGTCATCGAGCGAGCGGAATCAGAGGACCATAAGGTCACAGATAAGAAAAGTTCGAACTCCAGCGAGTCGGCGACCCCGACCGGCAACGCCTCCACCTGGCTGACGCTGAAGTTCGGTCGTTTCGGGCATCTCCGGATCTCCAAGGTGATGGAAGAAGCCAACACGTGGGAAGGGACGTTCCTCGGTCCCCTCTGGTACGTCACAGCTTCCGACGAAGCGTTCGCCCCCCTGCAGGTGACGTTCGTGCATGACAGACACGGAAGAGTGAGCAAGCTGCGGTACCCCATCGACGGACAGCACGACAACATCGAATTTCAGAAGCGGGTTCTGCACATAACAGGGGTCAGCTCGCACGCCACGTCAGCCGCTGAGGTCATCTTCGCTTCTTCCTCGCTGGTGATGGCCGTGTTTTCCCTCTTGTCGACTTTCACGCGCCGCTGAACTCGTGATTAATTACTTGAAATTAATTTCCTTTTTTAGAAGTGAGAACTATGTTTTATTTTAGCATGACCATTATGTTTTCAGCTATTTTTCTACTTTGTCAATTCTTTAATTTTAATAAGGCAGTTTAAAATTTGATCAGAGACCAGTATAGTAGCAGCAGGTAACGTTACGTAGCATCGATGTTACGCACACATATACGCACAATGCTAAAGGGTAGGCGATAGTGACGTGTTGTTGAAAATATTATAACCCACACAAATACATTCCTGGGTCAGGTTAACTAATTGGACAAATGAACAATCTGGTAATTATATTATGTGTATCACACTAGTGAGGAAACTGCAATATTTCATCAATCCTAAGCAGCCTTTTCCCGCTATAGGGGAGAGGGAGGGGTGGAGGAAACCAGTGTACCCGGCAAAACCCTCGACTGCAGGTGAACAGGTGTCATATACAGAATGGCTCGAGACGAGATCCGAACCCAAAGCCTCTCTGCGGTGGTGACAAAACGAGTGTTTCAACCACTACTCCACAGAGCGCCCCCTTTTGGGAAGCGCCTTGCTGCAAATCTTGAAGAACAATCATAATGTAGACAAAGGTATAGACCTCACTATATCAATATACAGACGTTCGGAAATCTGGTTTGAGATTATGTATTATTTTTACAATTTCTACTTTTTTTTTTTTTGCTCAGTCTAAAATGCCATCTGATTCGATTTTCTTCGTTTTATTTTCCATCACCGTACAACTTGTTATTTCAACCTCAGAGGTATTAGCTCACCTAGCAGTATTTTTTTTTTTCAGAGATTGCCGAATCCAAAGCGCAACAGAATTTATAAATATACTCATTCAAGCATTACTGTGTTTACTGAATAATCATATCATATGTTATTATTCTCTATGAATACCTATCTTGATCGTGTCATTGTTGTGTGTTGTAATATTTCAAAATTAATAATGTTGTTGATACTGTTTACGTACTGAACATACATATTTATAGTTGTTCAAATACTGAATATTTTTATCGTCCTAGTGTACTTGTCTGTATCTATAACTTGAACTAGAGAATACACTCAAAGATCTTTGCTAGAAGGAATTGATAGATTCTAAACGAAGTTTTTTTTAATTTTAATTTATTTATTTATTTATTTATTTTGCTGATGTTTTGCCCTTGAACCAACCTGACATTTCCTAGCCGAGGGATTTGGAAATCTGCGGTTTGTTTAAAGGGAGATAATGATGAATATTGTTAGACCTCAAGGGAGCTAACTGCTAATCCCAAGTTAGGACCCGTACCAGCCAGTGTTTCTTCGCCTCCTTTACATCCACGGAAAAAGACATTTGACGAGGATAATCCTTGTTATAGTTGGAGCTCACTTTTACAGGGGTATTCATGTAGGGCCTGTAAGAAAGGACTGGTGCTAAAGCGTTCGAAAGTTGGAGATTTTCAGTCGTTGACATTTTTTTTCTTTTTGAGATCTGAAATTCCGGAGTACAACACAAGTCTATGATCAGGTCAATGGGGTTAGAGGCACATAGTGTGCGTTACGCTCAGGTACCACAGTTTTGTCAGGTAAAAGATTTCTGTATAGTATACCTGGTCAGGCTCGCAATTATTCCGTGGCGCATTGTTTAGAGGAAATTACGAAGATATAGTCCGTGGAACGGATAGTTAAAAGTACGATCTAGTCTTTAGAGATAAAAATGCACTGAAATTTCAAGTATCAAAGCTTATAAATAAATGTACTATATTAAGAACAGTTTGTATAAAATGTTACATATTTGTTGTTGTCCTTGTGAAATTTGTGGTGTGAAGTGTTTGTGAGTCCTCATTGTCTTACGAGGAATTGTCACAAAAAAAAAAAAGAAAAACAACTCGATAATGATTTTTTCTAATTTTACATGCATTATGTAGTGAAGCCAATTTCCATATCGTTGTGAAAGTTCGTGTTTCGTCTTCGAGGAAATAAAGTGAGTCACGTGTTATTTTGCATGGTCGTTTGTTATCATGTAGCGTTCTGCGTTTCTCACTTTTGAAACAAGCTCCCTCTCTATATACATAATTGATGACTGTGTTTATGTGTATATGCATACTTGCGCGTATGTATGTATGCATATGTGAGAAGATGCGGAAGAGGGAGAAAGGACTAGTGTGAGGAGGATGTAATCGCATTGTAAGAATTATAAAAGATAAAAACTGCCAAAGAGAGTGTTTATTATTTACAACGGCCACTGTATTGCTACCTTATTAATTTTATCAATAATTTAATGAAATTAATCTATGGATCAATATTTTCAGAACAAAATGCGAATATCTTTAGATTCATGGGAAGAAACTACATTTATCAACGTGAAAATCACACATACACACATATACCACAAACACAAGCTTAGACGTGTACTCTATGGAAGCCCAACACCAGGTTTATTTTGAAATATGCTGAGGTACGAACACTGAAAGAAATTAAATTATTAATTTTCAAATTCAAAAGAAATAACTTACTAATATGCTTAATTATCTGCAATAATTTAAACTCTTTTTCATTTGCGTTGCTGAAAAGAAAGAGAACTTTAGAAGGACTATCGCATTACTTTATACCAGGTTACTTCCCTTGTACCGCAGTAATGACCCGTACACAAGAGTTTTAGTGCATCACTGATCGGTGCGACCCACATTATTTTGCTGCACTTTAAGTGTTCAGTCAAGGACGGGCTCTTAAATGATCTCAGTATATCACAAGGCCGCAGTTAGCAAAGGTCTACTGAGCACTGTGCTTTATCGAGCTCTCTGCCCAGGGCTAACTGCATGGAGCTCAAAACCAGTCAAAAGCTTGAAGAAAAGTACTTTGGTGAAATTAAAGGGGTGACATCTAGGTGGAGTTAAACGTGCATGAACGTGAAGGATGCGAAATGTAGAGAGGATGAGGTGGGCGGGTGGGTTGTTGAGAAATGTAAGAGAAGCACACGATGAGTGTTTGAGAAGTGCACTGCCTACAGAGACGTTGAAAGAGAATCTGACAGATGAATAGACAGACGGACAGAGAGACAGACAGACAAGATTGGGAGCCATATGTTAAAGGTTATCCTCCTCGCTGTCTTCTGTTTCACAACCTTTTACAGTAGCGTAAGAAGATGCTCGGCTTTGGGGGAGGGGACACAAACTGCCCCCTCCTTGCCTCCCTAGCTCTTACACCACTGCTTTAAGGGGTCAGGCACCAGTTCAATGGCTAGGTCAGCTGAGGGAAATACATTGAATTGATTGCGCTAGTTCTACCTTGAACGCCGAAAAGACATAAGTTTGGAATAAGACTTTTTCCCGGGACAGTGACACACACAGACCGAGAGAAAGAGAGATTTAATGAAATGTTTTCTGTATAAACACTGCAATCCTGTGTTTTAAAAAAAAGTTATGCCCAAGCCCGAGCAAGTTATTGCAAACGAGCTGCATGCAACCCTATGACATGGGTCTGATGATTTTACTAATTCGGAGAAACCACACCGGAAATATGTCAAAATCAGTTATATGTCATTCGCTTCTAACTGTATTCACGCACGTAGCTTTTTCCTTTTCATGATGTGGAAAAAAATCCATTAGTTCTACATTCCGAGAACAGATTGTGGTGTACAGGGCCAGGTCAGATCAAAAATATTTCATACCTTCTCTCGCGTCGTGGTTTACACTGAAACTGCGAATAGACCATGACCTCACCTTTACTTTATAATGTCAGAAAAAACAGTTTTAAAAAACCATTCATCTCAAGTTTCTGGGGAAATGTTAGCACGCACGTCATCTGTAGCCTTCATAAACATCGAGCAGCGACTGCACAGGAAATGTCATGGCTTCAATTACCTCTTCCTTGCACGTTGATCGGAGTGTTATAGGTGGAGGCAGGGTGGATGGGTAGTGCACACGGGTAGGGTGTGAATTCAGGACTGTAGAGTGAGTGGGGATAGGGGTGGGTAAGAAAACCTCTAAATACCGACGGATCAGACGAGGACAGAACGTGTTTTCTGGGGTGAAAAACCAGATTAACAGGTTATGAAAATCGAACCGTTGGTTAGTCCTTGACATTTTATCTGTACATAATGACCTCGGCAAGTCTCCAAAAATTTAAAAACAAACTGCTGCCTAGGTTATTAATCTCTATTTCTCTCTGGGATATAATAAGAAATATTGTTCAGCGCTTTGTGTACAATCGCATGGACTAAGCTGCCTCTACACCCCTCCATCTTCAAGTCAGACCACGTGAGGTGCGTCATATCGGTCACTGGCATCCTACTTATTGCATGATGTCCCAGCCCTGTCCTCCCTGATGGCAGGGAGGGCCATGCTCCAGTGGCCCAGCCCTGTCCAGGCGGCGAGGGGGCTGATGGCATGGGGGGCCAGCACCGCTGACCCCTCCCTGCCCACGCGGCGACGGAAGCAGCAGGAAGTGGAGTCAGCAGGGGTAAAGGGTGAAGTCAGATGGTGAGGGGCGAGGGAGGATTACCAGCCGGGCTGTTGTCAGATTTTAGAAGTCCAGTTATTGTTCCCAGGGGCACAGCCATTTCCGACTGGTCAAAGGCGGAGGAAGACTGTGCTGTACACATCCAGCAAAGCAAATACTACACCCAGGTCTTTAATAAAAAGTGAACCTATTATCAAAGAGACTATTGGACTAATAACTTGTTTGGGATTCAATCTTTTTTCTAAACAGAAAATGTAAATAATAAACTTCGACAGGCTTACATAGTAAGAGAAATGATCTTCGTTATTACAACCCAGAGTGATAATTTAATGAACCAAATAATTTAAGACATTTAATGGTGGGAAGAAGCGCTATATCAATAATCAGTATTATTATTACTGATATTACTAAAAGATAACAAAACAGAAAAAATCTACCATCTTACTTTTAATGGGTATTAGTCAATGTTTTCTTGCGCGCGTGTTCTTGTGGCACAGGGCTGGAAGGCAGGGGTGGGGAGACAGCCTAGCTTTACCACTGGGCAAGAGCACCAGATCCCAGCCCTCTCCTCCCTGATGGGTGGGGAGTCGAAAGGCAGCCCTCTCCTCCCTGATGGGTGGGGAGTCGAAAGGCAGGTCCAGAGCACCAACCTGACTGAAAGGCAGGGCTGGGGATTCTGGCATGGCACCTCCCCCATCGCCAGGTCCAGAGCACCAGCCTGACTGAAAGGCAGGCTGGGATTCTGGCATGGCACCTCCCCCATCGCCAGGTCCAGAGCACCAGCCTGACTGAAAGGGCAGGGCTGGGATTCTGGCATGGCACTCCCCCATCGCCAGGTCCAGAGCACCAGCCTGACTGAAAGGCAGGGCTGGGGATTCTGGCATGGCACCTCCCCCATCGCCAGGTCCAGAGCACCAGCCTGACTGAAAGGCAGGGCTGGGGATTCTGGCATGGCACCTCCCATCGCCAGGTCCAGAGCACCAGCCTGACTGAAAGGCAGGGCTGGGGATTCTGGCATGGCACCTCCCCCATCGCCAGGTCCAGAGCACCAGCCTGACTGAAAGGCAGGGCTGGGGATTCTGGCATGGCACCTCCCCCATCGCCAGGTCCAGAGCACCAGCCTGACTGAAGGCAGGGCTGGGGGATTCTGGCATGGTCGCCATCCAGAGCACCAGCCTGACTGAAAGGCAGGATTCTGGCATGGCCATGGTCATGCGTGCACCAGCCTGACGAAAGGCAGGGCTGGGGCCTGGTGGCATGGCAGCCTCCCCCAAGTCCAGAGCACCAGCCTGACTGAAAGGCAGGGGCTGGGATTCTGGCATGGCACCTCCCCCATCGCCAGGTCCAGAGCACCAAGCCTGACTGAAAGGCAGGGCTGGGGATTCTGGCATGGCACCTCCCCATCGCCAGGTCCAGAGCACCAGCGCCTGACTGAAAGGCAGGGCTGGGGATTCTGGCATGGCACCTCCCATCGCCAGGTCCAGAGCACCACCTGACTGAAAGCAGGGCTGGGGATTCTGCGCACCTCCCCCATCGCCAGGTCCAGAGCACAAGCCTGACTGAAAGGCCTGGATTTCTGGCATGGCACCCCCATCGCCAGGTCCAGAGCACCAACCTGACTGAAAGGCAGGGCTGGGGATTCTGCATGGCCACTCCCCATCGCCAGGTCTAGAGCACCAGCCTGACTGAAAGCAGGGCTGGGTTCTGGCATGGCACTCCCAGGTCGCCACAGAGCACCACCTGCAACTGAAAGGCAGGGCTGGGGATTCTGGCATGGCACTCCCCATCGCCAGGTCCAGGCACCAAACCTGATGAAAGGCAGGGCTGGGATTCTGGCATGGCACTCCCCCATCGCCAGGTCCAGAGCACCAACCTGACTGAAAGGCAGGGCTGGGGATTCTGGCATGGCACTTCCCCCATCAGGGCTGCAGGTCCAGAGGCACCTGAACAACCTGACTGTCCAAGAGGCAGGGCTGGGGATTCTGGCATGGCACCTCCCCCATCGCCAGGCACCATACCTCCTGAAAGCAGCACTGGCAACCTGACTGAAAGGCAGGGCTGGGGATTCTGGCATGGCACCTCCCCATCGCCAGGTCCAGAGCACCAACCTGACTGAAAGGCAGGGCTGGGGATTCTGGCATGGCTGAAACCTCCCCATCGCCAGGTCCAGAGCACCAACCTGACTGAAAGGCATTGGGCTGCCAGGTCAGGCACCAACCTTCTGGCATGGCATTCCTGGGCACCCCCATCGCCAGGTCCAGAGCACCAACAACTGACTGAAAGGCAGGCTGGGGATTCTGGCATGGCACTCCCCCATCGCCAGGTCCAGAGCACCAACCTGACTGAAAGCAGGGCTGGGGGATTCTGGCATGGCACTCCCCCATCGCCAGGTCCAGAGCACCAACCTGACTGAAAGGCAGGGCTGGGGATTCTGGCATGGCACCGTCCCCATCGCCAGGTCCAGAGCACCAACCTGACTGAAAGGCAGGGCTGGGGATTCTGGCATGGCACCTCCCCCATCGCCAGGTCCAGAGCACCAACCTGACTGAAAAGGCAGGGCTGGGGATTCTGGCATGGGGGCACTCCCCCATCGCCAGGTCCAGCAGCACCAACCTGACTGAAAGGCAGGGCTGGGGATTCTGGCCATGGCACTCCCCATCGCCAGGTCCAGAGCACCAACCTGACTGAAAGGCAGGGCTGGGATTCTGGCATGGCACCATCCCCCATCGCCAGGTCCAGAGCACAACCTGACTGAAAGGCAGGGCTGGGGATTCTGGCATGGCACCTTCCCCATCGCCAGGTCCAGAGCCAACCTGACTGAAAGGCAGGGCTGGGGATCTGGCATGGCACCTCCCCCCGCCATCGCTGGCAGGTCCCCAGCCAGCAGAGCACCAACCTGACTGAAAGGCAGGGCTGGGGATTCTGGCATGGCACTTATCCCCATCGCAGGTCAGAGCACCAACCTGACTGAAAGGCAGGGCTGGGGATTCTGGCATGGCATTCCCCATCGCCAGGTCCAGAGCACCAACCTGACTGAAAGGCAGGGCTGGGGATTCTGGCATGGCACCTCCCCATCGCCAGGTCCAGAGCACCAACCTGACTGAAGGCAGGGCTGGGGATCTCTGCATGGCACCTCCCCTCGCCAGGTCAGAGCACCAACCTGATGAAAGGCAGGGCTGGGATTCTGGCATGGCACTCCCCCATCGCCAAGTCCAGCCACCAACCTGAAGCTGAAAGGCAGGGCTGGGGATTCTGGCATGGCACCTCCCCCATCGCCAGGTCCAGAGCACCAACCTGACTGAAAGGCAGGGCTGGGGATTCTGGCATGGCACCCCATCGCCAGGTCCAGAGCACCAACCTGACTGAAAGGCAGGGCTGGGGATTCTGGCATGGCCCCCCATCGCCAGGTCCAGAGCACCAACCTGACTGAAAGGAGGGCTGATTCTGGCATGGCAGGCCAGGTCAGAAGCACCAACCTGACTGAAAGCAGCGGCTGGGGATTCTGGCATGGCACCTCCCCCCATCGCCAGGTCCAGAGCACAACCTGACTGAAAGGCAGGGCTGGGGGATTCTGGCATGGCACCTCCCCATCGCAGGTCCAGAGCACCACCTGACTGAAAGGCAGGGCTGGGGATTCTGGCATGGCACCACTCTTCCCCATCGCCAGGTCCAGAGCACAACCTGACTGAAAGGCAGGGCTGGGGATTCTGGCATGGCACCTCCCCCATCGCCAGGTCCAGAGCACTGCAACCTGACTGAAAGGCAGGGCTGGGGATTCTGGCATGGCACCTCCCCCATCGCAGGGTCCAGAGCAAACCAACCTGACTGAAAGGGCAGGGCTGGGGATTCTGGCATGGCACCTCCCCCATCGCCAGGTCCAGAGCACGGCAACTGACTGACTGAAAGGCAGGGCTGGGGATTCTGGCATGGCACCTCCCATCGCCAGGTCCAGAGCACCAACCTGACTGAAAGGCAGGGCTGGGGATTCTGGCATGGACCTCTCCCATCGCCAGGTCCAGAGCTGATTCGCTGAAAGGCTGAGGGCTGGGGATTCTGGCATGCACCTCCCATCGCCAGGTCCAGAGCACCAACTGACTGAAAGGCAGGGCTGGGATTCTGGCATGCACTCCCCCATCGCCAGGTCCAGCCAACCTGACTGAAGCATGGGCTGGGGATCTGGCTGCACTCCCCAAGTCCAGGAAAGGGCTGGGGATTCTTGGCATGGCACCTCCCTCGCCAGGTCCAGAGCACCAACCTGACTGAAAGGCAGGGCTGGGGATTGCTGGCATGGCACCTCCCCATCGCCAGGTCCAAGCACACCTGATGAAAGGCAGCTGGGGGGATTTTCTGGCATGGCACCTCCCCCATCGGCCAGGTCCAGAGCACCAACCTGACTGAAAGGCAGGCTGGGGATTCTGGCATGGGCACTCCCCCATCCAGGTCCAGAGACCACCCTGAACTGAAAGGCAGGGGCTGGGGATTCTGGCATGGCACTCCCCATCGCCAGGTCCAGCAGCCAACGCTGACTGAAAGGCAGGGCTGGGGATTTGGCATGGCCACCTCCCCCATGGGGCGCCAGTAGGAGCACCAACCTGACTGAAAGGCAGGGCTGGGGATTCATGGCAGGTGGCACCTCCCCTATCGCCATCCAGAGCAACAGGTCAAACCGACAATATGGCACCTCCCCATTCGCCAGGCGTCCAGAGCACCAACCTGACTGAAAGGCAGGCTGGGGATTCTGGCATGGCACCTCCCCATCGCCAGGTCCCAGATGCACAACCTGACTGAAAGGCAGGGGGGGATCTGGCATGGCATCACCCATCGCCAGGTCAGAGCACCAACTGACTGAAAGGCAGGGCTGGGGACTTCTGGCATGGCACCTCCCCCATCGCCAGGTCGCAGAGCACCAAGGGGACTGGGCAAGGCAGGGTGGGATTCTGCATGGCACCTCCTGAACAAGGCAGGTCTGGTGAAAGCCTTTTCTGGATGGCCATCCCATCGCAGGTCCAGAGCACCAACCTGACTGAAAGGCAGGGCTGGGGATTCTGGCATGGCACCTCCCCCCATCGCCATGGTCAGAGCACCAACCAGAGCACAGTCCAAAACCTGACTGAAAGGCAGGGCTGGGGATTCTGGCTGGGATGGCACCTCCCCCATCGCAGGTCCAGAGCACCAACCTGACTGAAAGGCAGGGCTGGGGATTCTGGCATGGCACCTCCCATCGCCAGTCCAGAGCACCAACCTGACTGAAAGGCAGGGCTGGGGATTCTGGCATGGCACCTCCCCCATCGCCAGGACCTCCAGTGCTCCAGCACCCAACCTGACTGAAAGGCAGGGCTGGGGATTCTGGGCATGGCACTCCCCCATCGCCAGGTCCAGAGCACCAACCACCAACCTGACTGAAAGCAGGGCTGGGGATTCTGGCATGGCACCGTTCCCCCATCGGCCAGGTGCCAGAGCACCAAACCTGACTGAAATGAAAGGCAGGGCTGGGGATTCTGGGCATGGCATCGCCGTCCCCCATCGCCAGGTCCAGAGCACCAACCTGACTGAAAGGCAGGGCTGGGGATTCTGGCCATGGCACCTCCCCCATGCGCCAGGTCCAGAGCACCAACCTGACTGAAAGGCAGGGCTGGGGGATTTCTGGCACCTCCCCCATCGCAGGTCCAGAGCACCTCCCCCATCGCCAGGTCCAGAGCCCAACCTGACTGAAAGGCAGGGCTGGGGAATTCTGGCATGGCACTCCCCCATCGCCAGGACTCCAGCAATGGCACCAACTGACTGAAAGGCAGGGCTGGGGATTCATGCACCTCCCCATCGCCATGAAAGGCTGAAACTGGCATGCACCCCCATCGCCAGTCCAGAGCACCAACCTGACTGAAAAGGCAGGGCTGGGGATTCTGGCATGGCACCTTCCCCCATCGCCAGGTCCAGAGCACCAACCTGACTGAAAGGCAGGGCTGGGGATTCTGGCATGGCACTCCCATCGCCAGGTCCAGAGCACCAACCTGACTGGAAAGGCAGGCTGGGGATTCTGCATGGCACCTCCCTCCATCGCCAGGTCCAGAGCACCAACCTGACTGAAAGGCAGGGCTGGGGATTCTGGCATCCATGCGCCAGGTCCAGGTCCAGAGCCAACCTGACTGAAAAAGGCCTGGGGATTCATGGCACCAGGTCCAGAGCACCAACCTGACTGAAAGGCAGGGCTGGGGGCTGGGGATTCTGGCTGACTGGCAGGGCTGGGATTCTTGGCAATCGCCCATCGCCAGTCAGAGCACCAACCTGACTGAAAGGCAGGGCTGGGGATCGGGGCATGGGCAGCGGTGTGTTCCCCATGCGCCAGGTCTGGGGATTTGGGAGCACCAGTAAGGAGACCCTGACTGAAAGGCTAGGGCTGAGGGATCTGGCATGGCACGGTTTCCGCCCCCAGGTCCAGAGCACCACCATTTGTGAAAGGCAGGGCCTGGGATTCTGGCAGGACTCCCCCATCAGGTTCAGAGCACCAGGCCAGGGCTGGATTCTGCTGGATCCCCCATCGCCAGGCAGGCACCAACCTGCTGAAAGGCAGGGGGGGGATTCATGCGGCCCCCCCATCGCAGGTTGGCACCACCTGATGAGAAGCAGGGTCGGGGATTCTGGCATGGCACCGTCTCCCATCGCGCCAGTCCAGAGCACCAACCTGACTGGGAAAGCAGGGCTGGGGATCGCACCTCCCCCCAGTCCAGAGCACCAACCCTGACTGAAAGGGCGCTGGGGATTCTGGCATGGCACTCCCCATTCCAGGGTCAGGAGCACAACACAAGGCAGGGCTGGGATTTTCTATGTCCCCCATCGCTGGCAGGCCTGAAAGGCAGGGCTGGGATCCTGGCATGGCACCTCCCGCCTGGGTTTTTCCTGAAAGGCAGGCTGGGTATTCCATCGCGGGGAGGCACCTCCCCCATCCAGGTGAGCACACAACCTGACTGAAGGCAGGGCTGGGGATTCTGGGCATGGCACCATCGCAGGTCAGAGCCCCATGAAAGCACGCAAGGCAGGGCTGGGATTCTGGCTGGCACCCTCCCCCATCGCCAGGTTCCTCACCGATACGGAAAGGTCAACCATGGCACATCGCCAGGAGAGCACCAGTGGCCTGACTGCTGGGACCGTGTCAGCTGGATTCTGGCATGTTGCCCCCGCAGGTCCTTAGAGCACCAACCTGACTGAAAGGCAGGGCTGGGGGGTGCTGGTCCCCATTCGCCAGGTCCAGAGACCGCAACCACCTGACTGAGTGAAAGGCAGGGGCTGGGGATTCTGGCATGGCACCCCTTCCCCATCGTTCCAGGTCCAGTAGCAGCCGAAACCGTGATGGTGGCAGGGCTTGGGGATTGGCATCCAGACTGAAAGGCATGGTCAGTCCAGAGCACCAACCTGACTGAAAGGCAGGGCTGGGATGATTTTCTGGGCATGGCACCCCCGTGAATCGAAACAGGTCCAGGAGCACGCAATTGACTGAGAAGGCAGGGGCTGGGGATTCTGGGGGTCATGGCCAGCCTCCCCCATCGCCAGTCCGCCAGGCACACCAGACACGCAAGGACTGAAGGCAGGTGGGATTCTGGCATCACAAGGGCTGGGGATTCTCAGCAGGGTCCATCCTCGCAACCATGAGCCAAAGGTCCTTGGGATTCTGCATGGACCTCCCAAACTGAAAGGCAGGGGCAGGCTAGAGCTTCTGGCATGCACCGGGCTGGGATCGCCAGGGGTCCAGAGCACGTCAACGCTGCTAAAAAGGCGAGGGCTGGGGATTCTGGCAGTGGCACCGCTCGCCGGGCAGCATCGCCAGGATCCAGAGCACCATCCTGACTGAAGTGCAGGGCTGGGGATTCTGGCATGCACTCCCCCATCGCCAGTCCAGAGCACCAAGCCTTGACTGATAAGGCAGGGCTGGGGTTCGTGGCAGTGGCATCCGTTTCCCCATGCGCCAGGTCCAGAGCTATCCACACACCTGAGCTGAAATGTGCAGGGCTGGATCTGGCATGGCACCGGTCCGCTGCTCGCCGAGGGTCAGAAGGCACCAACGACTGGGATGAAAGGTCGAGGCTGGGGATTCTGGCTGGCACCTGGGTCCCCATCGCTCAGGTCGAAGCGTCGCAACCTGACTCTGAAGAGGCAGGGCTGGGGAATTCTGGCATGGTCACCTCCTCCTCGCTCAGGGTCCAGTAGCAGCCAGACCCTGACTGATAAGTGCCAGGGCTGGGATCTGGCATGTGCACCAGTCCTCGCCATCGCCAGGTGTCCAGGAGCTCATCCAACCTGACTGAAGAGGCAGGTGGCTGGGGAATGCTGGCATGATGGCACCCTCCCCCTTTCAGTCCGGCCAGGTCCAGAGCACTCCAACTGACTGAAAGGCAGGGCTGGGGATTCTGTGCATGGGTCAGAAAGAAGGGTCGTCTTCCCATTATGCTGCCAGTCCAGAGCACCAACCTGATGAAGGCAGGGCTTGGGATTCGGCATGGCACCTCCCCCATCCCAGGTCCAGAGCCCCCACCCCACACCGGACTGGGGGATGTGGGGGGGGGTTTGTTGTGTTGTTGAGTGAAAGAAGGCACTGGGGATTCTGGCATGGGATGGGTGGCATGAAAAAACAAAACAAGACGTCCCGCCCATCGCCAGGTCCAGAGCAACCAACCTGACTGAAGGCGGGCTGGGGAATTCTGGCATGGCACGTCCCTCCCGCCGAGGTCCAGAGCACCAACCTGAACTGAGTAGTAGGTGTCGAGGGCTGGGGATTCTGGCGCAAAACCTTTCTCCATTTTCGCCGAGGTTCAGAGACCAACGCTGATGAAATGGCAGGGCTGGTGATTCTGCTGGCACCTTCTCCCCATCGCCAGGTCCAGAGCAAACCAAAGCTCTGATGAAAGGCAGGGCTGGGGATTCATGGCACTCCCCATCGCCAGGTCCAGAGCACCAACCTGATGAAAGGGGGTGGGGATTCTGGCTGGCACTCCCGTTCTGCCAGGTCCAGAGCACCCCTGACTGAAGGCAGGGGTGGGGATTTGGCATGGCACTCTCCCATCGCCAGGTCAGAGCACAACTGACTGAAAGGCAGGGCTGGGGATTCGCATGGCACCTCCCCATCGCCAGTCAGAGCACCAACCGTGATGAAGGCAGGGCTGGGGATTCTGTGCATGGCACCCTCCCATCGCCAGAGTAGACACAACCTGACTGAAAGGCAGGGCTGGGGATTCTGGCATTGGCAGCCTCCCGCCATCGCCAGGTCCAGAGACCACCTGACTGAATGAAAGGCAGGGGCTGGGGATTCTGGCATGGCACCTCCCCATTCGAGGTCCAGACAACCAACCTGACTGAAGGCAGGCTGGGATTTGCATGGCCATCCCCCATCGCCAGGTCCAAGAGCACCAACCTGCTGAAGGCAGGGCTGGGGATTCTTGGGCATGGCACCTCCCCCATCGGCCAGGTTCCAGAAGCACCAACCCTCGACTGAAAGGCAGGGCTGGGGATTCTGGCATGGCACCTTCCCCATCGCCAGGTCAGGCACCAACCTGATGAAAAGGAGGGCTTGGGGATTCTGGCATGGAACCTCCCCCATCGCAGGTCGAGCACCACCTGAACTGAAAGGCAGGGCTGGGGGTTCTGGCATGGCACCTCCCATGCAGGTCAGAGCACCAACTGAAACTGAAGGCAGGGTGGGGAATTTCTCAGGCACTCCCCATCGGCCAGGTCAAGAAGCCAACCTGATGAAAGGCAGGGGCTTGGGGATTTGGCATGGCACTCCCATCGCCAGTCCAAGAGCACAACCTGACTGAAAGGCAGGGATGGGGGA